>NW_027017974.1:0-184520 GCF_032854445.1 Liolophura sinensis
CCCATCGGTAGCCCAGAAGACGTCAAATCTTTGGGCTAAGCCCATTTAACTCACCCAGCAATTTGTCTTATTCTAAGTCCAAGACAACTCAATGTCTTTATCTACGTGTAGAAAAACCACACCATTTGTACGTGAAAAACACAAGGTACTTGATACAGTCTGCTGTAAAAAGTACAACTGACCACAGACCCACATGAATAAGTTGCCAAAAGATGCGGAATTGAGCCAGGCATCGGCAGCTGTTGAAAAATTGCAAATATCCCTGGTTTCCATGGAGTAAGAGCCGTTGCTGTGCACGTGATTATGACATAAATGATCATTCAATTGTCACTACAGGCAAAAGTATTGGTCGGAGAGTAACGCGGATTGCACCATTCGATTTTCGTGACAAAATACGTCGGATTATCCTCTTACTAGTAGCACTGGAACAGTTTTTCACTTTTGCATTTTTGCCTGGTTTTTGTTAATTGAAACCGGCTACACTGTACTCTGTACAATCGCGACTGGTCATTACTAAATTCAACTTTTGACTATCAGTATGTGCCCTTCGGAAGCCCAGAAGACCTGAAATCTTTCGGCCAAGCCCATTTAACTCACCCAGCAATTGTCTTACTTCTAAGTGCAAGACAATCTCAATGTCTTTATCTACGTGTAGGAAAACCACACCATTTGTACGTGGAAAAACACAAGGTACTTGATACAGTCTGCTGTAAAAAGTACAACTGAACACTGACCCACTTCAGTAAGGTGCCAAAGATGCGGAATTGAGCCAGGCATCGGCAGCTGTTACAAAATTGCAAATATCCCTGGTTTCCATGGAGTAAGAGCCGTTGCTGGGCACGTGATTAATGACATAAATGATCATTCAATTGTCACTACAGCCAAAAGTATTGGTCGGAGAGCAACGCGGTTTGCACCATTCGATTTGTCATCACAAAATACGTCGGATTAGCCTCTTACCAGCAGCACTGGAACAGTTTTTCCACTTTTGCATTTTTACCTGGTGTTTTTGTTAATTGAAATCGGCTACACTGTACTCTGTACAATCGCGACTGGTTATTACTATATTCAACTTTTGACTATAAGTTATGTGCCCTTCGGTAGCCCAGAAGACATCAAATCTTTGGGCTAAGCCTATTTAACTCACCCAGCAATTGCCTACTTCTAAGTCCAGACAATCTCAATGTCTTTATTTACGTGTAGAAAACCCACACCATTTGTACATAAAAACACAATGGTACTTGATACAGTCTGCTGTAAAAGTACAACTGACCACAGACCCACATGAATAAGGTGCCAAAAGATGCGGAATTGAGCCAGGTATCGGCAGCTGTTGAAAATTGCAAATTTCCCTGGTTTCCATGGAGTAAGAGCCGTTGCTGTGCACGTGATTATGACATAAATGATCATTCAATTGTCAGTAGAGCCAAAAGTATTGGTCGGAGAGCAACGCGGTTTGCACCATTCGATTTGTCGTCACAAAATACGTCGGATTAGCCTCTTACCAGCAGCACTGGAACAATTTTTCCAATTTTGCATTTTGCCTGGTCTTTTTGTTAATTGAAATCGGCTACACTGTACTATGTACCATCGCAACTGGTCATTACTATATCACTTTTGACTATATGTTATGTGCCCTTCGGTAGCCCAGAAGACGTCAAATCTTTGGGCTAAGCCCATTTAACTCACCCAGCAATTGCCTTACTTCTAAGTCCAAGACAATCTCAATGTCTTTATCTACGTGTAGAAAAACCACACCATTTGTACATGAAAAACATGAGGTACTTGATACAGTCTGCTGTAAAAAGTACAACTGAACACTGACCCACTTCAGTAAGGTGCCAAAAGATGCAGAATTGAGCAGGCATCGGCAGCTGTTGAAAAATTGCAAATTTCCCTGGTTCCATGGAGTAAGAGCCGTTGCTGTGCACGTGATTATGACATAAATGATCATTCAATTGTCACTACAGGCAAAAGTATTGGTCGGAAAGCAACGCGGATTGCACCATTCGATTTTTCGTCACAAAATACGTCGGATTAGCCTCTTACTAGTAGCACTGGAACAGTTTTTCCACTTTTGCATTTTTGCCTGGTCTTTTTGTTAATTGAAACCGGCTACACTGTACTCTGTACAATCGCGACTGGTCATTACTAAATTCAACTTTTGACTATCAGTTATGTGCCCTTCGGTAGCCCAGAAGACCTGAAATCTTTGGGCCAAGCCCATTTAACTCACCCAGCAATTGCCTTACTTCTAAGTGCAAGACAATCTCAATGTCTTTATCTACGTGTAGAAAAACCACACCATTTGTACGTGAAAAACACAAGGTACTTGATACAGTCTCCTGTAAAAAGTACAACTGAACACTGACCCACTTCAGTAAGGTGCCAAAAGATGCGGAATTGAGCCAGGCATCGGCAGCTGTTGAAAAATTCCAAATTTCCTGGTTTCCATGGAGTAAGAGCTGTTGCTGGGCACGTGATTATGACATCAATGATCGTTGAATTGTCACCACAGCCAAAAGTATTGGTCGGAGAGCAACGCGGTTTGCACCATTTGATTTGTCGTCACAAAATACGTCGGATTAGCCTCTTACCAGCAGCACTGGAACAGTTTTTCCACTTTTGCATTTCTACCTGTCTTTTTGTTAATTGAAATCGACTACACTGTACCCTGTACAATCGCGACTGGTCATTACTATATTCAACTTTTGACTATAAGTTATGTGCCCATCGGTAGCCCGGAAGACGTCAATTCTTTGGGCTAAGCCCATTTAACTCACCCAGCAATTGTCTTAATTCTAAGTCCAAGACAATCTCAATGTCTTTATCTACGTGTAGAAAAACCACACCATTTGTACGTGAAAAACACAAGGTACTTGATACAGTCTGCTGTAAAAAGTACAACTGACCACAGACCACATGAATAAGTTGCCAAAAGATGCGGAATTGAGCCAGGCATCGGCAGCTGTTGAAAAATTGCAAATATCCCTGGTTTCCATGGAGTAAGAGCCGTTGCTGTGCACGTGATTATGACATAATGATCATTCAATTGTCACTACAGGCAAAAGTATTGGTCGGAGAGTAACGCGGATTGCACCATTCGATTTTCGTGACAAAATACGTCGGATTAGCCTCTTACTAGTAGCACTGGAACAGTTTTTTCCACTTTTGCATTTTTGCCTGGTCTTTTTGTTAATTGAAACCGGCTACACTGTACTCTGTACAATCGCGACTGGTCATTATTAAATTCAACTTTTGACTATCAGTTATGTGCCCTTCGGTAGCCCAGAAGACCTGAAATCTTCGGCCAAGCCCATTTAACTCACCCAGCAATTGTCTTACTTCTAAGTGCAAGACAATCTCAATGTCTTTATCTACGTGTAGAAAAACCACACCATTTGTACGTGAAAAACACAAGGTACTTGATACAGTCTGCTGTAAAAAGTACAACTGAACACTGACCCACTTCAGTAAGGTGCCAAAAGATGCGGAATTGAGCCAGGCATCGGCAGCTGTTACAAAATTGCAAATATCCCTGGTTTCCATGGAGTAAGAGCCGTTGCTGTGCACGTGATTATGACATAAATGATCATTCAATTGTCACTACAGCCAAAAGTATTGGTCGGAGAGCAACGCGGTTTGCACCATTCGATTTGTCATCACAAAATACGTCGGATTAGCCTCTTACCAGCAGCACTGGAACAGTTTTTCCACTTTTGCATTTTTACCTGGTGTTTTTGTTAATTGAAATCGGCTACACTGTACTCTGTACAATCGCGACTGGTTGTTACTATATTCAACTTTTGACTATAAGTTATGTGCCCTTCGGTAGCCCAGAAGACATCAAATCTTTGGGCTAAGCCTATTTAACTCACCCAGAAATTGCCTTACTTCTAAGTCCAAGACAATCTCAATGTCTTTATTTACGTGTAGAAAACCCACACCATTTGTACATAAAAAACACAAGGTACTTGATACAGTCTGCTGTAAAAAGTACAACTGACCACAGACCCACATGAATAAGGTGCCAAAAGATGCGGAATTGAGCCAGGTATCGGCAGCTGTTGAAAAATTGCAAATTTCCCTGGTTTCCATGGAGTAAGAGCCGTTGCTGTGCACGTGATTATGACATAAATGATCATTCAATTGTCAGAAGAGCCAAAAGTATTGGTCGGAGAGCAACGCGGTTTGCACCATTCGATTTGTCGTCACAAAATACGTCGGATTAGCCTCTTACCAGCAGCACTGGAACAATTTTTCCAATTTTGCATTTTTGCCTGGTCTTTTTGTTAATTGAAATCGGCTACACTGTACTATGTACCATGGCAACTGGTCATTACTATATTCAACTTTTGACTATATGTTATGTGCCCTTCGGTAGCCCAGAAGACGTCAAATCTTTGGGCTAAGCCCATTTAACTCACCCAGCAATTGCCTTACTTCTAAGTCCAAGACAATCTCAATGTCTTTATCTACGTGTAGAAAAACCACACCATTTGTACATGAAAAACATGAGGTACTTGATACAGTCTGCTGTAAAAAGTACAACTGAACACTGACCCACTTCAGTAAGGTGCCAAAAGATGCGGAATTGAGCCAGGCATCGGTAGCTGTTGAAAAATTGCAAATTTCCCTGGTTTCCATGGAGTAAGAGCCGTTGCTGGGCACGTGATTATGACATAAATGATCATTCAATTGTCACTACAGGCAAAAGTATTGGTCGGAAAGCAACGCGGATTGCACCATTCGATTTTTCGTCACAAAATACGTCGGATTAGCCTCTTACTAGTAGCACTGGAACAGTTTTTCCACTTTTGCATTTTTGCCTGGTCTTTTTGTTAATTGAAACCGGCTACACTGTACTCTGTACAATCGCGACTGGTCATTACTAAATTCAACTTTTGACTATCAGTTATGTGCCCTTCGGTAGCCCAGAAGACCTGAAATCTTTGGGCCAAGCCCATTTAACTCACCCAGCAATTGTCTTACTTCTAAGTGCAAGACAATCTCAATGTCTTTATCTACGTGTAGAAAAACCACACCATTTGTACGTGAAAAACACAAGGTACTTGATACAGTCTGCTGTAAAAAGTACAACTGAACACTGACCCACTTCAGTAAGGTGCCAAAAGATGCGGAATTGAGCCAGGCATCGGCAGCTGTTACAAAATTGCAAATTTCCCTGGTTTCCATGGAGTAAGAGCCGTTGCTGGGCACATGATTATGACATAAATGATCATTCAATTGTCACTACAGCCAAAAGTATTGGTCGGAGAGCAACGCGGTTTGCACCATTCGATTTGTCATCACAAAATACGTCGGATTAGCCTCTTACCAGCAGCACTGGAACAGTTTTTCCACTTTTGCATTTTTACCTGGTGTTTTTGTTAATTGAAATCGGCTACACTGTACTCTGTACAATCGCGACTGGTTATTACTATATTCAACTTTTGACTATAAGTTATGTGCCCTTCGGTAGCCCAGAAGACATCAAATCTTTCGGCTAAGCCTATTTAACTCACCCAGCAATTGCCTTACTTCTAAGTCCAAGACAATCTCAATGTCTTTATTTACGTGTAGAAAAACCACACCATTTGTACATAAAAAACACAAGGTACTTGATACAGTCTGCTGTAAAAAGTACAACTGACCACAGACCCACATGAATAAGGTGCCAAAAGATGCGGAATTGAGCCAGGTATCGGCAGCTGTTGAAAAATTGCAAATTTCCCTGGTTTCCATGGAGTAAGAGCCGTTGCTGTGCACGTGATTATGACATAAATGATCATTCAATTGTCAGTAGAGCCAAAAGTATTGGTCGGAGAGCAACGCGGTTTGCACCATTCGATTTGTCGTCACAAAATACGTCGGATTAGCCTCTTACCAGCAGCACTGGAACAATTTTTCCAATTTTGCATTTTTGCCTGGTATTTTTGTTAATTGAAATCGGCTACACTGTACTTTGTACTATCGGGACGGGTCATTACTATATTCAACTTTTGACTATAAGTTATGTGCCCTTCGGTAGCCCAGAAGACGTCAAATCTTTGGGCTAAGCCCATTTAACTCACCCAGCAATTGCCTTACTTCTAAATCGAAGACAATCTCAATGTCTTTATCTACGTGTAGAAAAACCACACCATTTGTACATGAAAAACACAAGGTACTTGATACAATCTCCTGTAAAAAGTACAACTGAACACTGACCCACTTCAGTAAGGTGCCAAAAGATGCGGAATTGAGCCAGGCATCGGCAGCTGTTGAAAAATTGCAAATTTCCCTGGTTTCCATGGAGTAAGAGCCGTTGCTGGGCACGTGATTATGACATAAATGATCATTGAATTGTCGCTACACCAAAAAGTATTGGACGGAGAGCAACGCGGTTTGCACCATTCGATTTCTCGTCACAAAATACGTCGGATTAGCCTCTTACCAGCAGCACTGGAACAGTTTTTCCACTTTTGCATTTTTGCCTGGCCTTTTTGTTAATTGAAATCGGCTACACTGTACTCTGTACAATCGCGACTGGTCATTACTATATTTAACTTTTGACTATAAGTTATGTGCCCTTCGGTAGCCCAGAAGACCTGAAATCTTTGGGCCAAGCCTATTTATCTCACCCAGCAATTGTCTTACTTCTAAGTCCAAGACACTCTCAATGTCTTTATCTACGTGTAGAAAAACCACACCATTTGTACATAAAAAACACAAGGTACTTGATACAGTCTGCTGTAAAAAGTACAACTAAACACCGACCCACATTTATAAGGTGCCAAAAGATGCGGAAATGGGCCAGGCATCGGCAGCTGTTGAAAAATTGCAAATATCCCTGGTTTCCATGGAGTAAGAGCCGTTGCTGGGCACGTGATTATGACATAAATGATCATTCAATTGTCACAACAGCCAAAAGTATTGGTCGGAGAGCAACGCGGTTTGCACCATTCGATTTGTCGTCACAAAATACGTCGGATTAGCCTCTTACCAGCAGCTCTGGAACAGTTTTTCCACTTTTGCATTTTTGCCTGGTCTTTTTGTTAATTGAAATCGTCTACACTGTACTCTGTACAATCGCGACTGGTCATTACTATATTCAACTTTTGACTATAAGTTATGTGCCCTTCGGTAGCCCAGAAGACCTGAAATCTTTGGGCTAAGCCCATTTAACTCACCCAGCAATTGCCTTACTTCTAAGTGCAAGACAATCTCAATGTCTTTATCTACGTGTAGAAAAACCACACCATTTGTACGTGAAAAACACAAGGTACTTGATACAGTCTGCTGTAAAAAGTACAACTGAACACTGACCCACATTTATAAGGTGCCAAAAGATGCGGAATTGAGCCAGGCATCGGCAGCTGTTGAAAAATTGCAAATTTCCATGGTTTCCATGGAGTAAGAGCCGTTGCTGGGCACGTGATTATGACATCAATGATCATTGAATTTTCGCTACAGGCAAAAGTATTGGTCGGAGAGCAACGCGGTTTGCACCATTCGATTTCTCGTCACAAAATACGTTGGATTAGCCTCTTACTAGTAGCACTGGAACAGTTTTTCCACTTTTGCATTTTTGCCTGGTCTTTTTGTTAATTGAAACCGGCTACACTGTACTCTGTACAATCGCGACTGGTCATTACTATATTCAACTTTTGACTATAAGTTATGTGCCCTTCTGTAGCCCAGAAGACCTGAAATCTTTGAGCCAAGCCTATTTAACTCACCCAGCAATTGTCTTACTTCTAAGTCCAAGACAATCTCAATGTCTTTATCTACGTGTAGAAAAACCACACCATTTGTACATAAAAAACACAAGGTACTTGATACAGTCTGCTGTAAAAAGTACAACTGAACACTGACCCACTTCAGTAAGGTGCCAAAAGATGCGGAATTGGGCCAGGAATCGGCAGCTGTTGAAATATTGCAAATTTCCCTGGTTTCCATGGAGTAAGAGCCGTTGCTGGGCACGTGATTATGACATAAATGATCATTCAATTGTCACAACAGCCAAAAGTATTGATCGGAGAGCAACGCGGTTTGCACCATTCGATTTCTCGTCACAAAATACGTCGGATTAGCCTCTTACCAGCAGCACTGGAACAATTTTTCCACTTTTGCATTTTTGCCTGGTCTTTTTGTTAATTGAAATCGGCTACACTGTACTATGTACCATCGGGACTGGTCAGTACTATATTCAACTTTTGACTATAAGTTATGTGCCCTTCCGTAGCCCAGAAGGCGTCAAATCTTTGGGCTAAGCCCATTTAACTCATCCATCAATTGCCTTACTTCTAAGTGCAAGACAATCTCAATGTCTTTATCTACGTGTAGAAAAACCAGACCATTTGTACATGAAAAACACAAGGTACTTGATACAGTCTGCTGTAAAAAGTACAACTAAACACTGACCCACTTCAGTAAGGTGCCAAAAGATGCGGAATTGAGCCAGGCATCGGCAGCTGTTGAAAAATTGCAAATTTCCCTGGTTTCCATGGAGTAAGACCCGTTGCTGGGCACGTGATTATGACATAAATGATCGTTCAATTGTCAGTAGAGCCAAAAGTATTGGTCGGAGAGCAACGCGGTTTGCACCATTCGATTTCTCGTCACAAAATACGTCGGATTAGCCTCTTACTAGTAGCACTGGAACAGTTTTTCCACTTTTGCATTTTTGCCTGGTCTTTTTGTTAATTGAAACCGGCTACACTGTACTCTGTACAATCGCGACTGGTCATTACTATATTCAACTTTTGACTATAAGTTATGTGACCTTCGGTAGCCCAGAAGACCTGAAATCTTTGGGCTAAGCCCATTTATCTCACCCAGCAAAGGTCTTACTTCTAAGTCCAAGACAGTCTCAATGTCTTTATCTACGTGTAGAAAAATCACACCATTTGTACATGAAAAACACAAGGTACTTGATACAGTCTGCTGTAAAAAGTACAACTGAACACTGACCCACTTCAGTAAGGTGCCAAAAGATGTGGAATTGAGCCAGGCATCGGCAGCTGTTGAAAAATTGCAAATTTCCCTGGTTTCTATGGAGTAAGAGCCGTTGCTGGGCACGTGATTATGACATAAATGATCATTCAATTGTCACTACAGCCAAAAGTATTGGTCGGAGAGCAACGCGGTTTGCACCATTCGATTTGTCGTCACAAAATACGTCGGATTAGCCTCTTACCAGCAGGACTGGAACAGTTTTTCCACTTTTGCATTTTTGCCTGGCCTTTTTGTTAATTGAAATCGGCTACACTGTACTCTGTACAATCGCGACTGGTCATTACTATATTCAACTTTTGACTATAGGTTATGTGCCCTTCGGTAGCCCAGAGGGCCTGAAATCTTTGGGCCAAGCCTATTTATCTCACCCAGCAATTGTCTTACTTCTAAGTCCAAGACAATCTCAATGTCTTTATCTACGTGTAGAAAAACCACACCATTTGTACATAAAAAACACAAGGTACTTGATACAGTCTGCTGTAAAAAGTACAACTAAAAACTGACCCACATTTATAAGGTGCCAAAAGATGCGGAATTGGGCCAGGCATCGGCAGCTGTTAAAAAATTGCAAATATCCCTGGTTTCCATGGAGTAAGAGCCGTTGCTGGGCACGTGATTATGACATAAATGATCATTCAATTGTCACAACAGCCAAAAGTATTGATCGGAGAGCAACGCGGTTTGCACCATTCGATTTGTCGTCACAAAATACGTCGGATTAGCCTCTTACCAGCAGCACTGGAACAATTTTTCCATTTTTGCATTTTTGCCTGGTCTTTTTGTTAATTGAAACCGGCTACACTGTACTATGTACCATCGGGACTGGTCAGTACTATATTCAACTTTTGACTATAAGTTATGTGCCCTTCGGTAGCCCAGAAGACCTGAAATCTTTGGGCTAAGCCCATTTAACTCACCCAGCAATTGCCTTACTTCTAAGTGCAAGACAATCTCAATGTCTTTATCTACGTGTAGAAAAACCACACCATTTGTACGTGAAAAACACAAGGTACTTGATACAGTCTGCTGTAAAAAAGTACAACTAAACACTGACCCACATTTATAAGGTGCCAAAAGATGCGGAATTGGGCCAGGCATCGGCAGCTGTTAAAAAATTGCAAATATCCCTGGTTTCCATGGAGTAAGAGCCGTTGCTGTGCACGTGATTATGACATAAATGATCATTCCATTGTCAGAAGAGCCAAAAGTATTGGTCGGAGAGCAACGCGGTTTGCACCATTCGATTTGTCGTCACAAAATACGTCGGATTAGCCTCTTACCAGCAGCACTGGAACAATTTTTCCAATTTTGCATTTTTGCCTGGTATTTTTGTTAATTGAAATCGGCTACACTGTACTATGTACCATGGCAACTGGTCATTACTATATTCAACTTTTGACTATATGTTATGTGCCCTTCGGTAGCCCAGAAGACGTCAAATCTTTGGGCTAAGCCCATTTAACTCACCCAGCAATTGCCTTACTTCTAAGTCCAAGACAATCTCAATGTCTTTATCTACGTGTAGAAAAACCACACCATTTGTACATGAAAAACATGAGGTACTTGATACAGTCTGCTGTAAAAAGTACAACTGAACACTGACCCACTTCAGTAAGGTGCCAAAAGATGCGGAATTGAGCCAGGCATCGGCAGCTGTTGAAAAATTGCAAATTTCCCTGGTTTCCATGGAGTAAGAGCCGTTGCTGTGCACGTGATTATGACATAAATGATCATTCAATTGTCACTACAGGCAAAAGTATTGGTCGGAAAGCAACGCGGATTGCACCATTCGATTTTTCGTCACAAAATACGTCGGATTAGCCTCTTACTAGTAGCACTGGAACAGTTTTTCCACTTTTGCATTTTTGCCTGGTCTTTTTGTTAATTGAAACCGGCTACACTGTACTCTGTACACTCGCGACTGGTCATTACTAAATTCAACTTTTGACTATCAGTTATGTGCCCTTCGGTAGCCCAGAAGACCTGAAATCTTTGGGCCAAGCCCATTTAACTCACCCAGCAATTGTCTTACTTCTAAGTCCAAGACAATCTCAATGTCTTTATCTACGTGTAGAAAAACCACACCATTTGTACGTGAAAAACACAAGGTACTTGATACAGTCTGCTGTAAAAAGTACAACTGAACACTGACCCACTTCAGTAAGGTGCCAAAAGATGCGGAATTGAGCCAGGCATCGGCAGCTGTTACAAAATTGCAAATTTCCCTGGTTTCCATGGAGTAAGAGCCGTTGCTGGGCACATGATTATGACATAAATGATCATTCAATTGTCATTACAGCCAAAAGTATTGGTCGGAGAGCAACGCGGTTTGCACCATTCGATTTGTCATCACAAAATACGTCGGATTAGCCTCTTACCAGCAGCACTGGAACAGTTTTTCCACTTTTGCATTTTTACCTGGTGTTTTTGTTAATTGAAATCGGCTACACTGTACTCTGTACAATCGCGACTGGTTATTACTATATTCAACTTTTGACTATAAGTTATGTGCCCTTCGGTAGCCCAGAAGACATCAAATCTTTCGGCTAAGCCTATTTAACTCACCCAGCAATTGCCTTACTTCTAAGTCCAAGACAATCTCAATGTCTTTATTTACGTGTAGAAAACCCACACCATTTGTACATAAAAAACACAAGGTACTTGATACAGTCTGCTGTAAAAAGTACAACTGACCACAGACCCACATGAATAAGGTGCCAAAAGATGCGGAATTGAGCCAGGTATCGGCAGCTGTTGAAAAATTGCAAATTTCCCTGGTTTCCATGGAGTAAGAGCCGTTGCTGTGCACGTGATTATGACATAAATGATCATTCAATTGTCAGTAGAGCCAAAAGTATTGGTCGGAGAGCAACGCGGTTTGCACCATTCGATTTGTCGTCACAAAATACGTCGGATTAGCCTCTTACCAGCAGCACTGGAACAATTTTTCCAATTTTGCATTTTTGCCTGGTATTTTTGTTAATTGAAATCGGCTACACTGTACTATGTACCATCGGGACGGGTCATTACTATATTCAACTTTTGACTATAAGTTATGTGCCCTTCGGTAGCCCAGAAGACGTCAAATCTTTGGGCTAAGCCCATTTAACTCACCCAGCAATTGCCTTACTTCTAAATCGAAGACAATCTCAATGTCTTTATCTACGTGTAGAAAAACCACACCATTTGTACATGAAAAACACAAGGTACTTGATACAATCTCCTGTAAAAAGTACAACTGAACACTGACCCACTTCAGTAAGGTGCCAAAAGATGCGGAATTGAGCCAGGCATCGGCAGCTGTTGAAAAATTGCAAATTTCCCTGGTTTCCATGGAGTAAGAGCCGTTGCTGGGCACGTGATTATGACATAAATGATCATTGAATTGTCGCTACAGCAAAAAGTATTGGACGGAGAGCAACGCGGTTTGCACCATTCGATTTCTCGTCACAAAATACGTCGGATTAGCTTCTTACCAGCAGGACTGGAACAGTTTTTCCACTTTTGCATTTTTACCTGGCCTTTTTGTTAATTGAAATCGGCTACACTGTACTCTGTACAATCGCGACTGGTCATTACTATATTTAACTTTTGACTATAAGTTATGTGCCCTTCGGTAGCCCAGAAGACCTGAAATCTTTGGGCCAAGCCTATTTATCTCACCCAGCAATTGTCTTACTTCTAAGTCCAAGACACTCTCAATGTCTTTATCTACGTGTAGAAAAACCACACCATTTGTACATAAAAAACACAAGGTACTTGATACAGTCTGCTGTAAAAAGTACAACTAAACACCGACCCACATTTATAAGGTGCCAAAAGATGCGGAAATGGGCCAGGCATCGGCAGCTGTTGAAAAATTGCAAATTTCCCTGGTTTCCATGGAGTAAGAGCCGTTGCTGGGCACGTGATTATGACATAAATAATCATTCAATTGTCACAACAGCCAAAAGTATTGGTCGGAGAGCAACGCGGTTTGCACCATTCGATTTGTCGTCACAAAATACGTCGGATTAGCCTCTTACCAGCAGCACTGGAACAATTTTTCCAATTTTGCATTTTTGCCTGGTATTTTTGTTAATTGAAATCGGCTACACTGTACTATGTACCATCGGGACTGGTCATTACTATATTCAACTTTTGACTATAAGTTATGTGCCCTTCCGTAGCCCAGAAGACGTCAAATCTTTGGGCTAAGCCCATTTAACTCACCCAGCAATTGCCTTACTTCTAAGTCGAAGACAATCTCAATGTCTTTATCTACGTGTAGAAAAACCACACCATTTGTACATGAAAAACACAAGGTACTTGATACAATCTCCTGTAAAAAGTACAACTGAACACTGACCCACTTCAGTAAGGTGCCAAAAGATGCGGAATTGAGCCAGGCATCGGCAGCTGTTGAAAAATTGCAAATTTCCCTGGTTTCCATGGAGTAAGAGCCGTTGCTGGGCACGTGATTATGACATAAATGATCATTCAATTGTCACTACAGCCAAAAGTATTGGTCGGAGAGCAACGCGGTTTGCACCATTCGATTTCTCGTCACAAAATGCGTCGGATTAGCCTCTTACCAGCAGCTCTGGAACAGTTTTTCCACTTTTGCATTTTTGCCTTGTCTTTTTGTTAATTGAAATCGTCTACACTGTACTCTGTACAATCGCGACTGGTCATTACTATATTCAACTTTTGACTATAAGTTATGTGCCCTTCGGTAGCCCAGAAGACCTGAAATCTTTCGGCTAAGCCCATTTAACTCACCCAGCAATTGCCTTACTTCTAAGTGCAAGACAATCTCAATGTCTTTATCTACGTGTAGAAAAACCACACCATTTGTACGTGAAAAACACAAGGTACTTGATACAGTCTGCTGTAAAAAGTACAACTGAACACTGACCCACATTTATAAGGTGCCAAAAGATGCGGAATTGAGCCAGGCATCGGCAGCTGTTGAAAAATTGCAAATTTCCCTGGTTTCCATGGAGTAAGAGCCGTTGCTACGCACGTGATTATGACATCAATGATCATTGAATTGTCGCTACAGGCAAAAGTATTGGTCGGAGAGCAACGCGGTTTGCACCATTCGATTTCTCGTCACAAAATACGTTGCATTAGCCTCTTACTAGTAGCACTGGAACAGTTTTTCCACTTTTGCATTTTTGCCTGGTCTTTTTGTTAATTGAAACCGGCTACACTGTACTCTGTACAATCGCGACTGGTCATTACTATATTCAACTTTTGACTATAAGTTATGTGCCCTTCGGTAGCCCAGAAGACCTGAAATCTTTGAGCCAAGCCTATTTAACTCACCCAGCAATTGTCTTACTTCTAAGTGCAAGACAATCTCAATGTCTTTATCTACGTGTAGAAAAACCACACCATTTGTACATAAAAAACACAAGGTACTTGATACAGTCTGCTGTAAAAAGTACAACTAAAAACTGACCCACATTTATAAGGTGCCAAAAGATGCGGAATTGGGCCAGGCATCGGCAGCTGTTAAAAAATTGCAAATATCCCTGGTTTCCATGGAGTAAGAGCCGTTGCTGGGCACGTGATTATGACATAAATGATCATTCAATTGTCACAACAGCCAAAAGTATTGATCGGAGAGCAACGCGGTTTGCACCATTCGATTTGTCGTCACAAAATACGTCGGATTAGCCTCTTACCAGCAGCACTGGAACAATTTTTCCATTTTTGCATTTTTGCCTGGTCTTTTTGTTAATTGAAACCGGCTACACTGTACTATGTACCATCGGGACTGGTCAGTACTATATTCAACTTTTGACTATAAGTTATGTGCCCTTCCGTAGCCCAGAAGACGTCAAATCTTTGGGCTAAGCCCATTTAACTCACCCAGCAATTGCCTTACTTCTAAGTCCAAGACAATCTCAATGTCTTTATCTACGTGTAGAAAAACCACACCATTTGTACATGAGAAACACAAGGTACTTGATACAGTCTCCTGTAAAAAGTACAACTGAACACTGACCCACATTTATAAAGTGCCAAAAGATGCGGAATTGGGCCAGGCATCGGCAGCTGTTAAAAAATTGCAAATTTCCATGGTTTCCATGGAGTAAGAGCCGTTGCTGGGCAAGTGATTATGACATAAATGATCATTCAATTGTCGCTACAGCCAAAAGTATTGGTCGGAGAGCAACGCGGTTTGCACCATTCTATTTCTCGTCACAAAATACGTCGGATTAGCCTCTTACCAGCAGCACTGGAACAGTTTTTCCACTTTTGCATTTTTGCCTGGTCTTTTTGTTAATTGAAATCGGCTACACTGTACTCTGTACAATCGCGACTGGTCATTACTATATTCAACTTTTGACTATAAGTTATGTGCCCTTCGAAGACCTGAAATCTTTGGGCTAAGCCCATTTAACTCACCCAGCAATTGCCTTACTTCTAAGTGCAAGACAATCTCAATGTCTTTATCTACGTGTAGAAAAACCACACCATTTGTACGTGAAAAACACAAGGTACTTGATACAGTCTGCTGTAAAAAAGTACAACTAAACACTGACCCACATTTATAAGGTGCCAAAAGATGCGGAATTGGGCCAGGCATCGGCAGCTGTTAAAAAATTGCAAATATCCCTGGTTTCCATGGAGTAAGAGCCGTTGCTGTGCACGTGATTATGACATAAATGATCATTCCATTGTCAGAAGAGCCAAAAGTATTGGTCGGAGAGCAACGCGGTTTGCACCATTCGATTTGTCGTCACAAAATACGTCGGATTAGCCTCTTACCAGCAGCACTGGAACAATTTTTCAATTTTCCAATTTTGCATTTTGCCTGGTATTTTTGTTAATTGAAATCGGCTACACTGTACTATGTACCATGGCAACTGGTCATTACTATATTCAACTTTTGACTATATGTTATGTGCCCTTCGGTAGCCCAGAAGACGTCAAATCTTTGGGCTAAGCCCATTTAACTCACCCAGCAATTGCCTTACTTCTAAGTCCAAGACAATCTCAATGTCTTTATCTACGTGTAGAAAAACCACACCATTTGTACATGAAAAACATGAGGTACTTGATACAGTCTGCTGTAAAAAGTACAACTGAACACTGACCCCACTTCAGTAAGGTGCCAAAAGATGCGGAATTGAGCCAGGCATCGGCAGCTGTTGAAAAATTGCAAATTTCCCTGGTTTCCATGGAGTAAGAGCCGTTGCTGTGCACGTGATTATGACATAAATGATCATTCAATTGTCACTACAGGCAAAAGTATTGGTCGGAAAGCAACGCGGATTGCACCATTCGATTTTTCGTCACAAAATACGTCGGATTAGCCTCTTACTAGTAGCACTGGAACAGTTTTTCCACTTTTGCATTTTTGCCTGGTCTTTTTGTTAATTGAAACCGGCTACACTGTACTCTGTACACTCGCGACTGGTCATTACTAAATTCAACTTTTGACTATCAGTTATGTGCCCTTCGGTAGCCCAGAAGACCTGAAATCTTTGGGCCAAGCCCATTTAACTCACCCAGCAATTGTCTTACTTCTAAGTCCAAGACAATCTCAATGTCTTTATCTACGTGTAGAAAAACCACACCATTTGTACGTGAAAAACACAAGGTACTTGATACAGTCTGCTGTAAAAAGTACAACTGAACACTGACCCACTTCAGTAAGGTGCCAAAAGATGCGGAATTGAGCCAGGCATCGGCAGCTGTTACAAAATTGCAATTTCCCTGGTTTCCATGGAGTAAGAGCCGTTGCTGGGCACATGATTATGACATAAATGATCATTCAATTGTCATTACAGCCAAAAGTATTGGTCGGAGAGCAACGCGGTTTGCACCATTCGATTTGTCATCACAAAATACGTCGGATTAGCCTCTTACCAGCAGCACTGGAACAGTTTTTCCACTTTTGCATTTTTACCTGGTGTTTTTGTTAATTGAAATCGGCTACACTGTACTCTGTACAATCGCGACTGGTTATTACTATATTCAACTTTTGACTATAAGTTATGTGCCCTTCCGGTAGCCCAGAAGACATCAAATCTTTCGGCTAAGCCTATTTAACTCACCCAGCAATTGCCTTACTTCTAAGTCCAAGACAATCTCAATGTCTTTATTTACGTGTAGAAAACCCACACCATTTGTACATAAAAAAACACAAGGTACTTGATACAGTCTGCTGTAAAAAAGTACAACTGACCACAGACCCACATGAATAAGGTGCCAAAAGATGCGGAATTGAGCCAGGTATCGGCAGCTGTTGAAAAATTGCAAATTTCCCTGGTTTCCATGGAGTAAGAGCCGTTGCTGTGCACGTGATTATGACATAAATGATCATTCAATTGTCAGTAGAGCCAAAAGTATTGGTCGGAGAGCAACGCGGTTTGCACCATTCGATTTGTCGTCACAAAATACGTCGGATTAGCCTCTTACCAGCAGCACTGGAACAATTTTTCCAATTTTGCATTTTTGCCTGGTATTTTTGTTAATTGAAATCGGCTACACTGTACTATGTACCATCGGGACGGGTCATTACTATATTCAACTTTTGACTATAAGTTATGTGCCCTTCGGTAGCCCAGAAGACGTCAAATCTTTGGGCTAAGCCCATTTAACTCACCCAGCAATTGCCTTACTTCTAAATCGAAGACAATCTCAATGTCTTTATCTACGTGTAGAAAAACCACACCATTTGTACATGAAAAACACAAGGTACTTGATACAATCTCCTGTAAAAAGTACAACTGAACACTGACCCACTTCAGTAAGGTGCCAAAAGATGCGGAATTGAGCCAGGCATCGGCAGCTGTTGAAAAATTGCAAATTTCCCTGGTTTCCATGGAGTAAGAGCCGTTGCTGGGCACGTGATTATGACATAAATGATCATTGAATTGTCGCTACAGCAAAAAGTATTGGACGGAGAGCAACGCGGTTTGCACCATTCGATTTCTCGTCACAAAATACGTCGGATTAGCTTCTTACCAGCAGGACTGGAACAGTTTTTCCACTTTTGCATTTTTGCCTGGCCTTTTTGTTAATTGAAATCGGCTACACTGTACTCTGTACAATCGCGACTGGTCATTACTATATTTAACTTTTGACTATAAGTTATGTGCCCTTCGGTAGCCCAGAAGACCTGAAATCTTTGGGCCAAGCCTATTTATCTCACCCAGCAATTGTCTTACTTCTAAGTCCAAGACACTCTCAATGTCTTATCTACGTGTAGAAAAACCACACCATTTGTACATAAAAAACACAAGGTACTTGATACAGTCTGCTGTAAAAAGTACAACTAAACACCGACCCACATTTATAAGGTGCCAAAAGATGCGGAAATGGGGCCAGGCATCGGCAGCTGTTGAAAAATTGCAAATTTCCCTGGTTTCCATGGAGTAAGAGCCGTTGCTGGGCACGTGATTATGACATAAATGATCATTCAATTGTCACTACAGCCAAAAGTATTGGTCGGAGAGCAACGCGGTTTGCACCATTCGATTTCTCGTCACAAAATACGTCGGATTAGCCTCTTACCAGCAGCTCTGGAACAGTTTTTCCACTTTTGCATTTTTGCCTTGTCTTTTTGTTAATTGAAATCGTCTACACTGTACTCTGTACAATCGCGACTGGTCATTACTATATTCAACTTTTGACTATAAGTTATGTGCCCTTCGGTAGCCCAGAAGACCTGAAATCTTTGGGCTAAGCCCATTTAACTCACCCAGCAATTGCCTTACTTCTAAGTGCAAGACAATCTCAATGTCTTTATCTACGTGTAGAAAAACCACACCATTTGTACGTGAAAAACACAAGGTACTTGATACAGTCTGCTGTAAAAAGTACAACTGAACACTGACCCACATTTATAAGGTGCCAAAAGATGCGGAATTGAGCCAGGCATCGGCAGCTGTTGAAAAATTGCAAATTTCCCTGGTTTCCATGGAGTAAGAGCCGTTGCTGGGCACGTGATTATGACATCAATGATCATTGAATTGTCGCTACAGGCAAAAGTATTGGTCGGAGAGCAACGCGGTTTGCACCATTCGATTTCTCGTCACAAAATACGTTGCATTAGCCTCTTACTAGTAGCACTGGAACAGTTTTTCCACTTTTGCATTTTTGCCTGGTCTTTTTGTTAATTGAAACCGGCTACACTGTACTCTGTACAATCGCGACTGGTCATTACTATATTCAACTTTTGACTATAAGTTATGTGCCCTTCGGTAGCCCAGAAGACCTGAAATCTTTGAGCCAAGCCTATTTAACTCACCCAGCAATTGTCTTACTTCTAAGTGCAAGACAATCTCAATGTCTTTATCTACGTGTAGAAAAACCACACCATTTGTACATAAAAAACACAAGGTACTTGATACAGTCTGCTGTAAAAAGTACAACTGAACACTGACCCACTTCAGTAAGGTGCCAAAAGATGCGGAATTGGGCCAGGAATCGGCAGCTGTTGAAATATTGCAAATTTCCCTGGTTTCCACGGAGTAAGAGCCGTTGCTGGGCACGTGATTATGACATAAATGATCATTCAATTGTCACAACAGCCAAAAGTATTGATCGGAGAGCAACGCGGTTTGCACCATTCGATTTGTCGTCACAAAATACGTCGGATTAGCCTCTTACCAGCAGCACTGGAACAATTTTTCCACTTTTGCATTTTTGCCTGGTCTTTTTGTTAATTGAAATCGGCTACACTGTACTATGTACCATCGGGACTGGTCAGTACTATATTCAACTTTTGACTATAAGTTATGTGCCCTTCCGTAGCCCAGAAGGCGTCAAATCTTTGGGCTAAGCCCATTTAACTCATCCATCAATTGCCTTACTTCTAAGTGCAAGACAATCTCAATGTCTTTATCTACGTGTAGAAAAACCAGACCATTTGTACATGAAAAACACAAGGTACTTGATACAGTCTGCTGTAAAAAGTACAACTAAACACTGACCCACTTCAGTAAGGTGCCAAAAGATGCGGAATTGAGCCAGGCATCGGCAGCTGTTGAAAAATTGCAAATTTCCCTGGTTTCCATGGAGTAAGAGCCGTTGCTGGGCACGTGATTATGACATAAATGATCGTTCAATTGTCGCTATAGCCAAAAGTATTGGTCGGAGAGCAACGCGGTTTGCACCATTCGATTTCTCGTCACAAAATACGTCGGATTAGCCTCTTACTAGTAGCACTGGAACAGTTTTTTCCACTTTTGCATTTTTGCCTGGTCTTTTTGTTAATTGAAACCGGCTACACTGTACTCTGTACAATCGCGACTGGTCATTACTATATTCAACTTTTGACTATAAGTTATGTGACCTTCGGTAGCCCAGAAGACCTGAAATCTTTGGGCTAAGCCCATTTATCTCACCCAGCAAAGGTCTTACTTCTAAGTCCAAGACAGTCTCAATGTCTTTATCTACGTGTAGAAAAACCACACCATTTGTACATGAAAAACACAAGGTACTTGATACAGTCTGCTGTAAAAAGTACAACTGAACACTGACCCACTTCAGTAAGGTGCCAAAAGATGTGGAATTGAGCCAGGCATCGGCAGCTGTTGAAAAATTGCAAATTTCCCTGGTTTCTATGGAGTAAGAGCCGTTGCTGGGCACGTGATTATGACATAAATGATCATTCAATTGTCACTACAGCCAAAAGTATTGGTCGGAGAGCAGCGCGGTTTGCACCATTCGATTTGTCGTCACAAAATACGTCGGATTAGCCTCTTACCAGCAGGACTGGAACAGTTTTTCCACTTTTGCATTTTTGCCTGGCCTTTTTGTTAATTGAAATCGGCTACACTGTACTCTGTACAATCGCGACTGGTCATTACTATATTCAACTTTTGACTATAAGTTATGTGCCCTTCGGTAGCCCAGAGGGCCTGAAATCTTTGAGCCAAGCCCATTTAACTCACCCAGCAATTGCCTTACTTCTAAGTCCAAGACAATCTCAAAGTCTTTATCTACGTGTAGAAAAACCACACCATTTGTACGTGAAAAACACAAGGTACTTGATACAGTCTGCTGTAAAAAAGTACAACTAAACACTGACCCACATTTATAAGGTGCCAAAAGATGCGGAATTGGGCCAGGCATCGGCAGCTGTTAAAAATTGCAAATATCCCTGGTTTCCATGGAGTAAGAGCCGTTGCTGGGCACGTGATTATGACATAAATGATCATTCAATTGTCACTACAGCCAAAAGTATTGGTCGGAGAGCAACGCGGTTTGCACCATTCGATTTGTCGTCAGAAAATACGTCGGATTAGCCTCTTACCAGCAGGACTGGAACAGTTTTTCCACTTTTGCATTTTTGCCTGGCCTTTTTGTTAATTGAAATCGGCTACACTGTACTCTGTACAATCGCGACTGGTCATTACTATATTCAACTTTTGACTATAAGTTATGTGCCCTTCGGTAGCCCAGAGGACCTGAAATCTTTGGGCCAAGCCTATTTATCTCACCCAGCAATTGTCTTACTTCTAAGTCCAAGACAATCTCAATGTCTTTATCTACGTGTAGAAAAACCAGACCATTTGTACATAAAAAACACAAGGTACTTGATACAGTCTGCTGTAAAAAGTACAACTGAACACTGACCCACATTTATAAGGTGCCAAAAGATGCGGAATTGGGCCAGGCATCGGCAGCTGTTGAAAAATTGCAAATATCCCTGGTTTCCATGGAGTAAGAGCCGTTGCTGGGCACGTGATTATGACATAAATGATCATTTAATTGTCACAACAGCCAAAAGTATTGATCGGAGAGAAACGCGGTTTGCACCATTCGATTTGTCGTCACAAAATACGTCGGATTAGCCTCTTACCAGCAGCACTAGAACAATTTTTCCAATTTTGCATTTTTGCCTGGTCTTTTTGTTAATTGAAATCGGATACACTGTACTATGTACCATCGGGACGGGTCATTACTATATTCAACTTTTGACTATAAGTTATGTGCCCTTCGGTAGCCCAGAAGACGTCAAATCTTTGGGCTAAGCCCATTTAACTCACCCAGCAATTGCCTTACTTCTAAATCGAAGACAATCTCAATGTCTTTATCTACGTGTAGAAAAACCACACCATTTGTACATGAAAAACACAAGGTACTTGATACAATCTCCTGTAAAAAGTACAACTGAACACTGACCCACTTCAGTAAGGTGCCAAAAGATGCGGAATTGAGCCAGGCATCGGCAGCTGTTGAAAAATTGCAAATTTCCCTGGTTTCCATGGAGTAAGAGCCGTTGCTGGGCACGTGATTATGACATAAATGATCATTGAATTGTCGCTACAGCAAAAAGTATTGGACGGAGAGCAACGCGGTTTGCACCATTCGATTTCTCGTCACAAAATACGTCGGATTAGCCTCTTACCAGCAGCACTGGAACAGTTTTTCCACTTTTGCATTTTTGCCTGGCCTTTTTGTTAATTGAAATCGGCTACACTGTACTCTGTACAATCGCGACTGGTCATTACTATATTTAACTTTTGACTATAAGTTATGTGCCCTTCGGTAGCCCAGAAGACCTGAAATCTTTGGGCCAAGCCTATTTATCTCACCCAGCAATTGTCTTACTTCTAAGTCCAAGACACTCTCAATGTCTTTATCTACGTGTAGAAAAACCACACCATTTGTACATAAAAAACACAAGGTACTTGATACAGTCTGCTGTAAAAAGTACAACTAAACACCGACCCACATTTATAAGGTGCCAAAAGATGCGGAAATGGGCCAGGCATCGGCAGCTGTTGAAAAATTGCAAATATCCCTGGTTTCCATGGAGTAAGAGCCGTTGCTGGGCACGTGATTATGACATAAATGATCATTCAATTGTCACAACAGCCAAAAGTATTGGTCGGAGAGCAACGCGGTTTGCACCATTCGATTTGTCGTCACAAAATACGTCGGATTAGCCTCTTACCAGCAGCACTGGATCAATTTTTCCAATTTTGCATTTTTGCCTGGTATTTTTGTTAATTGAAATCGGCTACACTGTACTATGTACCATCGGGACTGGTCATTACTATATTCAACTTTTGACTATAAGTTATGTGCCCTTCCGTAGCCCAGAAGACGTCAAATCTTTGGGCTAAGCCCATTTAACTCACCCAGCAATTGCCTTACTTCTAAGTCGAAGACAATCTCAATGTCTTTATCTACGTGTAGAAAAACCACACCATTTGTACATGAAAAACACAAGGTACTTGATACAATCTCCTGTAAAAAGTACAACTAAACACTGACCCACTTCAGTAAGGTGCCAAAAGATGCGGAATTGAGCCAGGCATCGGCAGGTGTTGAAAAATTGCAAATTTCCCTGGTTTCCATGGAGTAAGAGCCGTTGCTGGGCACGTGATTATGACATAAATGATCATTCAATTGTCACTACAGCCAAAAGTTTTGGTCGGAGAGCAACGCGGTTTGCACCATTCGATTTGTCGTCACAAAATACGTCGGATTAGCCTCTTACCAGCAGCTCTGGAACAGTTTTTCCACTTTTGCATTTTTGCCTGGTCTTTTTGTTAATTGAAATCGGCTACACTGTACTCTGTACAATCGCGACTGGTCATTACTATATTCAACTTTTCACTATAAGTTATGTGCCCTTCGGTAGCCCAGAAGACCTGAAATCTTTGGGCTAAGCCCATTTAACTCACCCAGCAATTGCCTTACTTCTAAGTGCAAGACAATCTCAATGTCTTTATCTACGTGTAGAAAAACCACACCATTTGTACGTGAAAAACACAAGGTACTTGATACAGTCTGCTGTAAAAAGTACAACTGAACACTGACCCACATTTATAAGGTGCCAAAAGATGCGGAATTGAGCCAGGCATCGGCAGCTGTTGAAAAATTGCAAATTTCCCTGGTTTCCATGGAGTAAGAGCCGTTGCTGGGCACGTGATTATGACATCAATGATCATTGAATTGTCACTACAGCCAAAAGTATTGGTCGGAGAGCAACGCGGTTTGCACCATTTGATTTGTCGTCACAAAATACGTCGGATTAGCCTCTTACCAGCAGCACGGGAACAGTTTTTCCACTTTTGCATTTTTACCTCGTGTTTTTGTTAATTGAAATCGGCTACACTATACTCTGTACAATCGCGACTGGTCATTACTATATTCAACTTTTGACTATAAGTTATGTGCCCTTCGGTAGCCCAGAAGACCTGAAATCTTTGGGCCAAGCCCATTTAACTCACCCAGGAATTGTCTTACTTCTAAGTCCAAGACAATCTCAATGTCTTTTTCTACGTGTAGAAAAACCACACCATTTGTACATAAAAAACACAAGGTACTTGATACAGTCTGCTGTAAAAAGTACAACTAAACACTGACCCACATTTATAAGGTGCCAAAAGATGCGGAATTGGGCCAGGTATCGGCAGCTGTTAAAAAATTGCAAATATCCCTGGTTTCCATGGAGTAAGAGCCGTTGCTGGGCACGTGATTATGACATCAATGATCAATGAATTGTCGCTACAGGCAAAAGTATTGGTCGGAGAGCAACGCGGTTTGCACCATTCGATTTCTCGTCACAAAATACGTTGGATTAGCCTCTTACTAGTAGCACTGGAACAGTTTTTCCACTTTTGCATTTTTGCCTGGTCTTTTTGTTAATTGAAACCGGCTACACTGTACTCTGTACAATCGCGACTGGTCATTACTATATTCAACTTTTGACTATAAGTTATGTGCCCTTCGGTAGCCCAGAAGACCTGAAATCTTTGGGCTAAGCCCATTTAACTCACCCAGCAATTGCCTTACTTCTAAGTGCAAGACAATCTCAATGTCTTTATCTACGTGTAGAAAAACCACACCATTTGTACGTGAAAAACACAAGGTACTTGATACAGTCTGCTGTAAAAAGTACAACTGAACACTGACCCACATTTATAAGGTGCCAAAAGATGCGGAATTGAGCCAGGCATCGGCAGCTGTTGAAAAATTGCAAATTTCCCTGGTTTCCATGGAGTAAGAGCCGTTGCTGGGCACGTGATTATGACATCAATGATCATTGAATTGTCACTACAGCCAAAAGTATTGGTCGGAGAGCAACGCGGTTTGCACCATTTGATTTGTCGTCACAAAATACGTCGGATTAGCCTCTTACCAGCAGCACGGGAACAGTTTTTCCACTTTTGCATTTTTACCTGGTGTTTTTGTTAATTGAAATCGGCTACACTATACTCTGTACAATCGCGACTGGTCATTACTATATTCAACTTTTGACTATAAGTTATGTGCCCTTCGGTAGCCCAGAAGACCTGAAATCTTTGGGCCAAGCCCATTTAACTCACCCAGGAATTGTCTTACTTCTAAGTCCAAGACAATCTCAATGTCTTTATCTACGTGTAGAAAAACCACACCATTTGTACATAAAAAACACAAGGTACTTGATACAGTCTGCTGTAAAAAGTACAACTAAACACTGACCCACATTTATAAGGTGCCAAAAGATGCGGAATTGGGCCAGGTATCGGCAGCTGTTAAAAAATTGCAAATATCCCTGGTTTCCATGGAGTAAGAGCCGTTGCTGGGCACGTGATTATGACATCAATGATCATTGAATTGTCGCTACAGGCAAAAGTATTGGTCGGAGAGCAACGCGGTTTGCACCATTCGATTTCTCGTCACAAAATACGTTGGATTAGCCTCTTACTAGTAGCACTGGAACAGTTTTTCCACTTTTGCATTTTTGCCTGGTCTTTTTGTTAATTGAAACCGGCTACACTGTACTCTGTACAATCGCGACTGGTCATTACTATATTCAACTTTTGACTATAAGTTATGTGCCCTTCGGTAGCCCAGAAGACCTGAAATCTTTGAGCCAAGCCCATTTAACTCACCCAGCAATTGTCTTACTTCTAAGTCGAAGACAATCTCAATGTCTTTATCTACGTGTAGAAAAACCAGACCATTTGTACATGAAAAACACAAGGCACTTGGTACAGTCTGCTGTAAAAAGTAGAACTGAACACTGACCCACTTCAGTAAGGTGCCAAAAGATGCGGAATTGAGCCAGGCATCGGCAGCTGTTGAAAAATTGCAAATTTCCCTGGTTTCCATGGAGTAAGAGCCGTTGCTGGGCACGTGATTATGACATAAATGATCATTCAATTGTCACTACAGCCAAAAGTATTGGTCGGAGAGCAACGCGGTTTGCACCATTCGATTTCTCGTCACAAAATACGTCGGATTAGCCTCTTACCAGCAGCACTGGAACAATTTTTCCACTTTTGCATTTTTGCCTGGTATTTTTGTTAATTGAAATCGGCTACACTGTACTATGTACCATCGGGACTGGTCATTACTATATTCAACTTTTGACTATATGTTATGTGCCCTTCGGTAGCCCAGAAGACGTCAAATCTTTGGGCCAAGCCCATTTAACTCACCCAGCAATTGCCTTACTTCTAAGTCCAAGACAATCTCAATGTCTTTATCTACGTGTAGAAAAACCAGACCATTTGTACATGAAAAACACAAGGCACTTGGTACAGTCTGCTGTAAAAAGTAGAACTGAACACTGACCCACTTCAGTAAGGTGCCAAAAGATGCGGAATTGAGCCAGGCATCGGCAGCTGTTGAAAAATTGCAAATTTCCCTGGTTTCCATGGAGTAAGAGCCGTTGCTACGCACGTGATTATGACATCAATGATCATTCAATTGTCGCTACAGCCAAAAGTATTGGTCGGAGAGCAACGCGGTTTGCACCATTCGATTTGTCGTCACAAAATACGTCGGATTAGCCTCTTACCAGCAGGACTGGAACAGTTTTTCCACTTTTGCATTTTTGCCTGGCCTTTTTGTTAATTGAAATCGGCTACACTGTACTCTGTACAATCGCGACTGGTCATTACTATATTCAACTTTTGACTATAAGTTATGTGCCCTTCGGTAGCCCAGAGGACCTGAAATCTTTGGGCCAAGCCTATTTATCTCACCCAGCAATTCTCTTACTTCTAAGTCCAAGACAATCTCAATGTCTTTATCTACGTGTAGAAAAACCAGACCATTTGTACATAAAAAACACAAGGTACTTGATACAGTCTGCTGTAAAAAGTACAACTGAACACTGACCCACATTTATAAGGTGCCAAAAGATGCGGAATTGGGCCAGGCATCGGCAGCTGTTGAAAAATTGCAAATATCCCTGGTTTCCATGGAGTAAGAGCCGTTGCTGGGCACGTGATTATGACATAAATGATCATTTAATTGTCACAACAGCCAAAAGTATTGATCGGAGAGAAACGCGGTTTGCACCATTCGATTTGTCGTCACAAAATACGTCGGATTAGCCTCTTACCAGCAGCACTAGAACAATTTTTCCAATTTTGCATTTTTGCCTGGTCTTTTTGTTAATTGAAATCGGCTACACTGTACTATGTACCATCGGGACGGGTCATTACTATATTCAACTTTTGACTATAAGTTATGTGCCCTTCGGTAGCCCAGAAGACGTCAAATCTTTGGGCTAAGCCCATTTAACTCACCCAGCAATTGCCTTACTTCTAAATCGAAGACAATCTCAATGTCTTTATCTACGTGTAGAAAAACCAGACCATTTGTACATGAAAAACACAAGGTACTTGATACAATCTCCTGTAAAAAGTACAACTGAACACTGACCCACATTTATAAGGTGCCAAAAGATGCGGAATTGGGCCAGGCATCGGCAGCTGTTGAAAAATTGCAAATTTCCCTGGTTTCCATGGAGTAAGAGCCGTTGCTACGCACGTGATTATGACATCAATGATCATTGAATTGTCACTACAGCCAAAAGTATTGGTCGGAGAGCAACGCGGTTTGCACCATTCGATTTGTCGTCACAAAATACGTCGGATTAGCCTCTTACCAGCAGCACGGGAACAGTTTTTCCACTTTTGCATTTTTACCTGGTGTTTTTGTTAATTGAAATCGGCTACACTATACTCTGTACAATCGCGACTGGTCATTACTATATTCAACTTTTGACTATAAGTTATGTGCCCTTCGGTAGCCCAGAAGACCTGAAATCTTTGGGCCAAGCCCATTTAACTCACCCAGGAATTGTCTTACTTCTAAGTCCAAGACAATCTCAATGTCTTTATCTACGTGTAGAAAAACCACACCATTTGTACATAAAAAACACAAGGTACTTGATACAGTCTGCTGTAAAAAGTACAACTAAACACTGACCCACATTTATAAGGTGCCAAAAGATGCGGAATTGGGCCAGGTATCGGCAGCTGTTAAAAAATTGCAAATATCCCTGGTTTCCATGGAGTAAGAGCCGTTGCTGGGCACGTGATTATGACATCAATGATCATTGAATTGTCGCTACAGGCAAAAGTATTGGTCGGAGAGCAACGCGGTTTGCACCATTCGATTTCTCGTCACAAAATACGTTGGATTAGCCTCTTACTAGTAGCACTGGAACAGTTTTTCCACTTTTGCATTTTTGCCTGGTCTTTTTGTTAATTGAAACCGGCTACACTGTACTCTGTACAATCGCGACTGGTCATTACTATATTCAACTTTTGACTATAAGTTATGTGCCCTTCGGTAGCCCAGAAGACCTGAAATCTTTGAGCCAAGCCTATTTAACTCACCCAGCAATTGTCTTACTTCTAAGTCCAAAACAATCTCAATGTCTTTATCTACGTGTAGAAAAACCAGACCATTTGTACATAAAAAACACAAGGTACTTGATACAGTCTGCTGTGAAAAGTACAACTAAACACTGACCCACTTCAGTAAGGTGCCAAAAGATGCGGAATTGGGCCAGGAATCGGCAGCTGTTGAAAAATTGCAAATTTCCCTGGTTTCCATGGAGTAAGAGCCGTTGCTGGGCACGTGATTATGACATAAATGATCATTCAATTGTCACTACAGCCAAAAGTATTGGTCGGAGAGCAACGCGGTTTGCACCATTCGATTTCTCGTCACAAAATACGTCGGATTAGCCTCTTACCAGCAGCACTGGAACAATTTTTCCACTTTTGCATTTTTGCCTGGTATTTTTGTTAATTGAAATCGGCTACACTGTACTATGTACCATCGCGACTGGTCATTACTATGTTCAACTTTTGACTATATGTTATGTGCCCTTCGGTAGCCCAGAAGACGTCAAATCTTTGGGCTAAGCCCATTTAACTCACCCAGCAATTGCCTTACTTCTAAGTCGAAGACAATGTCAATGTCTTTATCTACGTGTAGAAAAACCAGACCATTTGTACATGAAAAACACAAGGCACTTGGTACAGTCTGCTGTAAAAGTAGAACTGAACACTGACCCACTTCAGTAAGGTGCCAAAAGATGCGGAATTCAGCCAGGCATCGGCAGCTGTTGAAAAATTGCAAATTTCCCTGGTTTCCATGGAGTAAGAGCCGTTGCTGGGCACGTGATTATGACATAAATGATCATTCAATTGTCACTACAGCCAAAAGTATTGGTCGGAGAGCAACGCGGTTTGCACCATTCGATTTCTCGTCACAAAATACGTCGGATTAGCCTCTTACCAGCAGCACTGGAACAATTTTTCCACTTTTGCATTTTTGCCTGGTATTTTTGTTAATTGAAATCGGCTACACTGTACTATGTACCATCGCGACTGGTCATTACTATATTCAACTTTTGACTATATGTTATGTGCCCTTCGGTAGCCCAGAAGACGTCAAATGTTTGGGCTAAGCCCATTTAACTCACCCAGCAATTGCCTTACTTCTAAGTCCAAGACAATCTCAATGTCTTTATCTACGTGTAGAAAAACCAGACCATTTGTACATGAAAAACACAAGGCACTTGGTACAGTCCTGCTGTAAAAAGTAGAACTGAACACTGACCCACTTCAGTAAGGTGCCAAAAGATGCGGAATTGAGCCAGGCATCGGCAGCTGTTGAAAAATTGCAAATTTCCCTGGTTTCCATGGAGTAAGAGCCGTTGCTACGCACGTGATTATGACATCAATGATCATTCAATTGTCGCTACAGGTAAAAGTATTGGTCGGAAAGTAACGCGGATTGCACCATTCGATTTGTCGTCACAAAATACGTCGGATTAGCCTTTTACTAGTAGCACTGGAACAGTTTTTCCACTTTTGCATTTTTGCCTGCTCTTTTTGTTCATTGAAACCGGCTACACTCTACTCTGTACAATCGCGACTAGCCATTACTATATTCAACTTTTGACTATCAGTTATGTGCCCTTCGGTAGCCCAGAAGACGTCAAATCTTTGGGCTAAGCCCATTTAACTCACCCAGCAATTGCCTTACTTCTAAGTCGAAGACAATCTCAATGTCTTTACCTACGTGTAGAAAAACCACACCATTTGTACATAAAAAACACAAGGTACTTGATACAGTCTGCTGTAAAAAGTACAACTAAAGACTGACCCACTTCAGTAAGGTGCCAAAAGATGCGGAATTGGGCCAGGTATCGGCAGCTGTTGAAAAATTGCAAATTTCCCTGGTTTCCATGGAGTAAGAGCCGTTGCTGTGCACGTGATTATGACATAAATGATCATTCAATTGTCACTACAGCCAAAAGTATTGGTCGGAGAGCAACGCGGATTGCACCATTCGATTTGTCGTCACAAAATACGTCGGATTAGCCTGTTGCCAGCAGCACTGGAACAATTTTTCCAAATTTGCATTTTTGCCTGGTCTTTTTGTTAAGAAATCGGCTACACTGTACTCTGTACAATTCGCGACTGGTCATTACTATATTCAACTTTTGACTATAAGTTATGTGCCCTTCGGTAGCCCAGAAGACGTCAAATCTTTGGGCTAAGCCCATTTAACTCACCCAGCAATTGTCTTACTTCTAAGTCCAAGACAATCTCAATGTCTTTATCTACGTGTAGAAAAAGCCACACCATTTGTACGTGAAAAACACAAGGTACTTGATACAGTCTGCTGTAAAAAGTACAACTGAACACTGACCCACTTCAGTAAGGTGCCAAAAGATGCGGAATTGAGCAGGCATCGGCAGGTGTTGAAAAATTGCAAATTTCCCTGGTTTCCATGGAGTAAGAGCCGTTGCTGGGCACGTGATTATGACATAAATGATCATTCAATTGTCACTACAGGCAAAAGTATTGGTCGGAGAGCAACGCGGTTTGCACCATTCGATTTGTGGTCACAAAAATACGTCGGATTAGCCTCTTACCAGCAGCACTGGAACAATTTTTACAATTTTGTATTTTTACCTGGTCTTTTTGTTAATTGAAATCGGCTACACTGTACTCTGTACAATCGCGACTGGTTATTACTATATTCAACTTTTGGACTGTATGTTATGTGCCCTTCGGTAGCCCAGAAGACGTCAAATGTTTGGGCTAAGCCCATTTTAACTCACCCAGCAATTGCCTACTTCTAAGTCCAAGACAATCTCAATGTCTTTATCTACGTGTAGAAAAACCAGACCATTTGTACATGAAAAAACACAAGGTACTTGATACAGTCTGCTGTAAAAAGTACAACTGAACACTGACCCACTTCAGTAAGGTGCCCAAAAGATGCGGAATTGAGCCAGGCATCGGCCAGCTGTTGAAAAATTGCCAAATTTCCCTGGTTTCCATGGAGTAAGAGCCGGTTGCTACGCACGTGATTATGACATCAATGATCATTCAATTGTCACTACAGCCAAAAGTATTGGTCGGAGAGTAACGCGGATTGCACCATTCCGATTTTTCGTCACAAAATACGTCGGATTAGCCTCTTACTAGTAGCACTGTACAGTTTTTCCACTTTTGCATTTTTGCCTGGTCTTTTTGTTAATTGAAACCGGCTACACTGTATTCTGTACAATCGCGACTAGCCAATACTATTATTCAACTTTTGACTATCAGTTATGTGCCCTTCGGTAGCCCAGAAGACGTCAAATCTTTGGGCTAAGCCCATTTAAACTCACCCAGCAATTGCCTTACTTCTAAGTCCAAGACAATCTCAATGTCTTTATCTACGTGTAGAAAAACCACACCATTTGTACGTGAAAAAACACAAGGTACTTGATACAGTCTGCTGTAAAAAGTACAACTAAAGACTGACCCACTTCAGTAAAGTGCCAAAAGATGCGGAATTGGGCCAGGTATCGGCAGCTGTTGAAAAATTGCAAATTTCCCTGGTTTCCATGGAGTAAGAGCCGTTGCTGGGCACGTGGATTATGACATAAATGATCATTCAATTGTCACTACAGCCAAAAGTATGGTCGGAGAGCAACGCGGATTGCACCATTCGATTTGTCGTCACAAAATACGTCGGATAAGCCTCGTGCCAGCAGCACTGGAACAGTTTTTCCAATTTTGCATTTTTGCCTGGTCTTTTTGTTAATTGAAATCGGCTACACTGTACTCTGTACAATCGCGACTGGTTATTACTATATTTCAACTTTTGACTGTATGTTATGTGCCCTTCGGTAGCCCAGAAGACGTCAAATCTTTGGGCTAAGCCCATTTAACTCACCCAGCAATTGCCTTACTTCTAAGTCGAAGACAATCTCAATGTCTTTATCTACGTGTAGAAAAACCAGACCATTTGTACATGAAAAAACACAAGGTACTTGATACAGTCTGCTGTAAAAAGTACAACTGAACACTGACCCACTTCAGTAAGGTGCCAAAAGATGCGGAATTGAGCCAGGCATCGGCAGCTGTTGAAAATTGCAAATTTCCCTGGTTTCCATGGAGTAAGAGCCGTTGCTACGCACGTGATTATGACATCAATGATCATTCAATTGCCGCTACAGCCAAAAGTATTGGTCGGAGAATAACGCGGATTGCACCATTCGATTTTTCGTCACAAAATACGTCGGATTAGCCTCTTACTAGTAGCACTGGTACAGTTTTTCCACTTTTGCATTTTTGCCTGGTCTTTTTGTTAATTGAAACCGGCTACACTGTATTCTGTACAATCGCGACAAGCCATTACTATATTCAACTTTTGACTATCAGTTATGTGCCCTTCGGTAGCCCAGAAGACGTCAAATCTTTCGGCTAAGCCCATTTAACTCACCCAGCAATTGCCTTACTTCTAAGTCCAAGACAATCTCAATGTCTTTATCTACGTGTAGAAAAACCAGACCATTTGTACATAAAAAACACAAGGTACTTGATACAGTCTGCTGTAAAAAGTACAACTAAAGACTGACACACTTCAGTAAGGTGCCAAAAGATGCGGAATTGGGCCAGGTATCGGCAGCTGTTGAAAATTGCAAATTTCCCTGGTTTCCATGGAGTAAGAGCCGTTGCTGTGCACGTGATTATGACATAAATGATCATTCAATTGTCACTACAGCCAAAAGTATTGGTCGGAGAGCAACGCGGATTGCACCATTCGATTTGTCGTCACAAAATACGTCGGATTAGCCTCTTGCCAGCAGCACTGGAACAGTTTTTCCAATTTTGCATTTTTGCCTGGTCCTTTTTGTTAATTGAAAATCGGCTACACTGCACTATGTACCATCGCGACTGGTCATTACTATATTCAACTTTTGACTATAAGTTATGTGCCCTTCGGTAGCCCAGAAGACGTCAAATGTTTGGGCTAAGCCCATTTAACTCACCCAGCAACTGCCTTACTTCTAAGTCGAAGACAATCTCAATGTCTTTATCTACGTGTAGAAAAACCACACCATTTGTACATCAAAAACACAAGGTACTTGATACAGTCTGCTGTAAAAAGTACAACTAAACACTGACCCACTTCAGTAAGGTGCCAAAAGATGCGGAATTGGGCCAGGCATCGGCAGCTGTTTGAAAAATTGCAAATTTCCCTGGTTTCCATGGAGTAAGAGCCGTTGCTGTGCACGTGATTATGACATAAATGATCATTCAATTGTCACTACAGCCAAAAGTATTGGTCGGAGAGCAACGCGGTTTGCACCATTCGATTTCTCGTCACAAAATACGTCGGATTAGCCTCTCACTAGTAGCACTGGAACAATTTTTCAATTTTGCATTTTTGCCTGGTCTTTTGTTAATTGAAACCGGCTACACTGTACTCTGTACAATCGCGACTGGTCATTACTATATTCAACTTTTGACTATAAGTTATGTGCCCTTCGGTAGCCCAGAAGACCTGAAATCTTTGGGCCAAGCCCATTTAACTCACCCAGCAATTGTCTTACTTCTAAGTCGAAGACAATCTCAATGTCTTTATCTACGTGTAGAAAAACCAGACCATTTGTACATAAAAAACACAAGGTACTTGATACAGTCTGCTGTAAAAAGTACAACTAAACACTGACCCACATTTATAAGGTGCCAAAAGATGCGCAATTGGGCCAGGCATCGGCAGCTGTTAAAAAATTGCAAAATATCCCTGGTTTCCATGGAGTAAGAGCCGTTGCTGGGCACGTGATTATGACATAAATGATCATTGAATTGTCGCCACAGCAAAAGTATTGGTCGGAGAGCAACGCGGTTTGCACCATTCGATTTCTCGTCACAAAATACGTCGGATTAGCCTCTTACCAGCAGCACTGGAACAGTTTTTCCCACTTTTGCATTGTTGCCTGGTCTTTTTGTTAATTGAAATCGGCTACACTGTACTCTGTACAATCGCGACTGGTCATTTACTATATCAACTTTTGACTATAAGTTATGTGCCCTTCGGTAGGCCCAGAAGACGTCAAATCTTTGGGCTAAGCCCATTTAACTCACCCAGCAATTGTCTTACTTCTAAGTCCAAGACAATCTCAATGTCTTTATCTACGGTGTAGAAAAAGCACACCATTTGTACGTGAAAAACACAAGGTACTTGATACAGTCTGCTGTAAAAAGTACAACTGAACACTGACCCACTTCAGTAAGGTGCCCAAAAGATGCGGAATTGAGCCAGGCATCGGCAGGTGTTGAAAAATTGCAAATTTCCCTGTTTCCATGGAGTAAGAGCCGTTGCTGGGCACGTGATTATGACATAAATGATCATTCAATTGTCACTACAGGCAAAAGTATTGGTCGGAGAGCAACGCGGTTTGCACCATTCGATTTGTGGTCACAAAATACGTCGGATTAGCCTCTTACCAGCAGCACTGAACAATTTTTACAATTTTGTATTTTTACCTGGTCTTTTTGTTAATTGAAATCGGCTACACTGTACTCTGTACAATCGCGACTGGTTATTACTATATTCAACTTTTGACTGTATGTTATGTGCCCTTCGGTAGCCCAGAAGACGTCAAATGTTTGGGCTAAGCCCATTTAACTCACCCAGCAATTGCCTTACTTCTAAGTCCAAGACAATCTCAATGTCTTTATCTACGTGTAGAAAAACCAGACCATTTGTACATGAAAAACACAAGGTACTTGATACAGTCTGCTGTAAAAAGTACAACTGAACACTGACCCACTTCAGTAAGGTGCCAAAAGATGCGGAATTGAGCCAGGCATCGGCAGCTGTTGAAAAATTGCAAATTTCCCTGGTTTCCATGGAGTAAGAGCCGTTGCTACGCACGTGATTATGACATCAATGATCATTCAATTGTCACTACAGCCAAAAGTATTGGTCGGAGAGTAACGCGGATTGCACCATTCGATTTTTCGTCACAAAATACGTCGGATTAGCCTCTTACTAGTAGCACTGGTACAGTTTTTCCACTTTTGCATTTTTGCCTGGTCTTTTTGTTAATTGAAACCGGCTACACTGTATTCTGTACAATCGCGACTAGCCAATACTATATTCAACTTTTGACTATCAGTTATGTGCCCTTCGGTAGCCCAGAAGACGTCAAATCTTTGGGCTAAGCCCATTTAACTCACCCAGCAATTGCCTTACTTCTAAGTCCAAGACAATCTCAATGTCTTTATCTACGTGTAGAAAAACCACACCATTTGTACGTGAAAAACACAAGGTACTTGATACAGTCTGCTGTAAAAAGTACAACTAAAGACTGACCCACTTCAGTAAGGTGCCAAAAGATGCGGAATTGGGCCAGGTATCGGCAGCTGTTGAAAAATTGCAAATTTCCCTGGTTTCCATGGAGTAAGAGCCGTTGCTGGGCACGTGATTATGACATAAATGATCATTCAATTGTCACTACAGCCAAAAGTATTGGTCGGAGAGCAACGCGGATTGCACCATTCGATTTGTCGTCACAAAATACGTCGGATAAGCCTCGTGCCAGCAGCACTGGAACAGTTTTTCCAATTTTGCATTTTTGCCTGGTCTTTTTGTTAATTGAAATCGGCTACACTGTACTCTGTACAATCGCGACTGGTTATTACTATATTCAACTTTTGACTGTATGTTATGTGCCCTTCGGTAGCCCAGAAGACGTCAAATCTTTGGGCTAAGCCCATTTAACTCACCCAGCAATTGCCTTACTTCTAAGTCGAAGACAATCTCAATGTCTTTATCTACGTGTAGAAAAACCAGACCATTTGTACATGAAAAACACAAGGTACTTGATACAGTCTGCTGTAAAAAGTACAACTGAACACTGACCCACTTCAGTAAGGTGCCAAAAGATGCGGAATTGAGCCAGGCATCGGCAGCTGTTGAAAAATTGCAAATTTCCCTGGTTTCCATGGAGTAAGAGCCGTTGCTACGCACGTGATTATGACATCAATGATCATTCAATTGTCACTACAGCCAAAAGTATTGGTCGGAGAGTAACGCGGATTGCACCATTCGATTTTTCGTCACAAAATACGTCGGATTAGCCTCTTACTAGTAGCACTGGTACAGTTTTTCCACTTTTGCATTTTTGCCTGGTCTTTTTGTTAATTGAAACCGGCTACACTGTATTCTGTACAATCGCGACTAGCCAATACTATATTCAACTTTTGACTATCAGTTATGTGCCCTTCGGTAGCCCAGAAGACGTCAAATCTTTGGGCTAAGCCCATTTAACTCACCCAGCAATTGCCTTACTTCTAAGTCCAAGACAATCTCAATGTCTTTATCTACGTGTAGAAAAACCAGACCATTTGTACGTGAAAAACACAAGGTACTTGATACAGTCTGCTGTAAAAAGTACAACTAAAGACTGACCCACTTCAGTAAGGTGCCAAAAGATGCGGAATTGGGCCAGGTATCGGCAGCTGTTGAAAAATTGCAAATTTCCCTGGTTTCCATGGAGTAAGAGCCGTTGCTGGGCACGTGATTATGACATAAATGATCATTCAATTGTCACTACAGCCAAAAGTATTGGTCGGAGAGCAACGCGGATTGCACCATTCGATTTGTCGTCACAAAATACGTCGGATTAGCCTGTTGCCAGCAGCACTGGAACAGTTTTTCCAATTTTGCATTTTTGCCTGGTCTTTTTGTTAATTGAAATCGGCTACACTGCACTATGTACCATCGCGACTGGTCATTACTATATTCAACTTTTGACTATAAGTTATGTGCCCTTCGGTAGCCCAGAAGACGTCAAATGTTTGGGCTAAGCCCATTTAACTCACCCAGCAATTGCCTTACTTCTAAGTCGAAGACAATCTCAATGTCTTTATCTACGTGTAGAAAAACCAGACCATTTGTACATGAAAAACACAAGGTACTTGATACAGTCTGCTGTAAAAAGTACAACTGAACACTGACCCACTTCAGTAAGGTGCCAAAAGATGCGGAATTGAGCCAGGCATCGGCAGCTGTTGAAAAATTGCAAATTTCCCTGGTTTCCATGGAGTAAGAGCCGTTGCTACGCACGTGATTATGACATCAATGATCATTCAATTGCCGCTACAGCCAAAAGTATTGGTCGGAGAGTAACGCGGATTGCACCATTCGATTTTTCGTCACAAAATACGTCGGATTAGCCTCTTACTAGTAGCACTGGTACAGTTTTTCCACTTTTGCATTTTTGCCTGGTCTTTTTGTTAATTGAAACCGGCTACACTGTATTCTGTACAATCGCGACTAGCCATTACTATATTCAACTTTTGACTATCAGTTATGTGCCCTTCGGTAGCCCAGAAGACGTCAAATCTTTCGGCTAAGCCCATTTAACTCACCCAGCAATTGCCTTACTTCTAAGTCCAAGACAATCTCAATGTCTTTATCTACGTGTAGAAAAACCAGACCATTTGTACATAAAAAACACAAGGTACTTGATACAGTCTGCTGTAAAAAGTACAACTAAAGACTGACCCACTTCAGTAAGGTGCCAAAAGATGCGGAATTGGGCCAGGTATCGGCAGCTGTTGAAAAATTGCAAATTTCCCTGGTTTCCATGGAGTAAGAGCCGTTGCTGTGCACGTGATTATGACATAAATGATCATTCAATTGTCACTACAGCCAAAAGTATTGGTCGGAGAGCAACGCGGATTGCACCATTCGATTTGTCGTCACAAAATACGTCGGATTAGCCTCTTGCCAGCAGCACTGGAACAGTTTTTCCACTTTTGCATTTTTGCCTGGTCTTTTTGTTAATTGAAATCGGCTACACTGCACTATGTACCATCGCGACTGGTCATTACTATATTCAACTTTTGACTATAAGTTATGTGCCCTTCGGTAGCCCAGAAGACGTCAAATGTTTGGGCTAAGCCCATTTAACTCACCCAGCAACTGCCTTACTTCTAAGTCGAAGACAATTTCAATGTCTTTATCTACGTGTAGAAAAACCACACCATTTGTACATCAAAAACACAAGGTACTTGATACAGTCTGCTGTAAAAAGTACAACTAAACACTGACCCACTTCAGTAAGGTGCCAAAAGATGCGGAATTGGGCCAGGCATCGGCAGCTGTTTGAAAAATTGCAAATTTCCCTGGTTTCCATGGAGTAAGAGCCGTTGCTGTGCACGTGATTATGACATAAATGATCATTCAATTGTCACTACAGCCAAAAGTATTGGTCGGAGAGCAACGCGGTTTGCACCATTCGATTTCTCGTCACAAAATACGTCGGATTAGCCTCTCACTAGTAGCACTGGAACAATTTTTTCAATTTTGCATTTTTGCCTGGTCTTTTTGTTAATTGAAACCGGCTACACTGTACTCTGTACAATCGCGACTGGTCATTACTATATTCAACTTTTGACTATAAGTTATGTGCCCTTCGGTAGCCCAGAAGACCTGAAATCTTTGGGCCAAGCCCATTTAACTCACCCAGCAATTGTCTTACTTCTAAGTCGAAGACAATCTCAATGTCTTTATCTACGTGTAGAAAAACCACACCATTTGTACATAAAAAACACAAGGTACTTGATACAGTCTGCTGTAAAAAGTACAACTAAACACTGACCCACATTTATAAGGTGCCAAAAGATGCGCAATTGGGCCAGGCATCGGCAGCTGTTAAAAAATTGCAAATATCCCTGGTTTCCATGGAGTAAGAGCCGTTGCTGGGCACGTGATTATGACATCAATGATCATTGAATTGTCGCCACAGCCAAAAGTATTGGTCGGAGAGCAACGCGGTTTGCACCATTCGATTTCTCGTCACAAAATACGTCGGATTAGCCTCTTACCAGCAGCACTGGAACAGTTTTTCCACTTTTGCATTGTTGCCTGGTCTTTTTGTTAATTGAAATCGGCTACACTGTACTCTGTACAATCGCGACTGGTCATTACTATATTCAACTTTTGACTATAAGTTATGTGCCCTTCGGTAGCCCAGAAGACGTCAAATCTTTGGGCTAAGCCCATTTAACTCACCCAGCAATTGCCTTACTTCTAAGCCCAAGACAATCTCAATGTCTTTATCTACGTGTAGAAAAAGCACACCATTTGTACGTGAAAAACACAAGGTACTTGATACAGTCTGCTGTAAAAAGTACAACTGAACACTGACCCACTTCAGTAAGGTGCCAAAAGATGCGGAATTGAGCCAGGCATCGGCAGCTGTTGAAAAATTGCAAATTTCCCTGGTTTCCATGGAGTAAGAGCCGTTGCTGGGCACGTGATTATGACATAAATGATCATTCAATTGTCACTACAGGCAAAAGTATTGGTCGGAGAGCAACGCGGTTTGCACCATTCGATTTGTGGTCACAAAATACGTCGGATTAGCCTCTTACCAGCAGCACTGGAACAATTTTTACAATTTTGTATTTTTACCTGGTCTTTTTGTTAATTGAAATCGGCTACACTGTACTCTGTACAATCGCGACTGGTTATTACTATATTCAACTTTTGACTGTATGTTATGTGCCCTTCGGTAGCCCAGAAGACGTCAAATCTTTGGGCTAAGCCCATTTAACTCACCCAGCAATTGCCTTACTTCTAAGTCGAAGACAATCTCAATGTCTTTATCTACGTGTAGAAAAACCAGACCATTTGTACATGAAAAACACAAGGTACTTGATACAGTCTGCTGTAAAAAGTACAACTGAACACTGACCCACTTCAGTAAGGTGCCAAAAGATGCGGAATTGAGCCAGGCATCGGCAGCTGTTGAAAAATTGCAAATTTCCCTGGTTTCCATGGAGTAAGAGCCGTTGCTACGCACGTGATTATGACATCAATGATCATTCAATTGTCACTACAGCCAAAAGTATTGGTCGGAGAGTAACGCGGATTGCACCATTCGATTTTTCGTCACAAAATACGTCGGATTAGCCTCTTACTAGTAGCACTGGTACAGTTTTTCCACTTTTGCATTTTTGCCTGGTCTTTTTGTTAATTGAAACCGGCTACACTGTATTCTGTACAATCGCGACTAGCCAATACTATATTCAACTTTTGACTATCAGTTATGTGCCCTTCGGTAGCCCAGAAGACGTCAAATCTTTGGGCTAAGCCCATTTAACTCACCCAGCAATTGCCTTACTTCTAAGTCCAAGACAATCTCAATGTCTTTATCTACGTGTAGAAAAAACAGACCATTTGTACGTGAAAAACACAAGGTACTTGATACAGTCTGCTGTAAAAAGTACAACTAAAGACTGACCCACTTCAGTAAGGTGCCAAAAGATGCGGAATTGGGCCAGGTATCGGCAGCTGTTGAAAAATTGCAAATTTCCCTGGTTTCCATGGAGTAAGAGCCGTTGCTGTGCACGTGATTATGACATAAATGATCATTCAATTGTCACTACAGCCAAAAGTATTGGTCGGAGAGCAACGCGGATTGCACCATTCGATTTGTCGTCACAAAATACGTCGGATTAGCCTGTTGCCAGCAGCACTGGAACAGTTTTTCCAATTTTGCATTTTTGCCTGGTCTTTTTGTTAATTGAAATCGGCTACACTGCACTATGTACCATCGCGACTGGTCATTACTATATTCAACTTTTGACTATAAGTTATGTGCCCTTCGGTAGCCCAGAAGACGTCAAATGTTTGGGCTAAGCCCATTTAATTCACCCAGCAATTGCCTTACTTCTAAGTCGAAGACAATCTCAATGTCTTTATCTACGTGTAGAAAAACCAGACCATTTGTACATGAAAAACACAAGGTACTTGATACAGTCTGCTGTAAAAAGTACAACTGAACACTGACCCACTTCAGTAAGGTGCCAAAAGATGCGGAATTGAGCCAGGCATCGGCAGGTGTTGAAAAATTGCAAATTTCCCTGGTTTCCATGGAGTAAGAGCCGTTGCTGGGCACGTGATTATGACATAAATGATCATTCAATTGTCACTACAGGCAAAAGTATTGGTCGGAGAGCAACGCGGTTTGCACCATTCGATTTGTGGTCACAAAATACGTCGGATTAGCCTCTTACCAGCAGCACTGGAACAATTTTTACAATTTTGTATTTTTACCTGGTCTTTTTGTTAATTGAAATCGGCTACACTGTACTCTGTACAATCGCGACTGGTTATTACTATATTCAACTTTTGACTGTATGTTATGTGCCCTTCGGTAGCCCAGAAGACGTCAAATCTTTGGGCTAATCCCATTTAACTCACCCAGCAATTGCCTTACTTCTAAGTCGAAGACAATCTCAATGTCTTTATCTACGTGTAGAAAAACCAGACCATTTGTACATGAAAAACACAAGGTACTTGATACAGTCTGCTGTAAAAAGTACAACTGAACACTGACCCACTTCAGTAAGGTGCCAAAAGATGCGGAATTGAGCCAGGCATCGGCAGCTGTTGAAAAATTGCAAATATCCCTGGTTTCCATGGAGTAAGAGCCGTTGCTACGCACGTGATTATGACATCAATGATCATTCAATTGTCACTACAGCCAAAAGTATTGGTCGGAGAGTAACGCGGATTGCACCATTCGATTTTTCGTCACAAAATACGTCGGATTAGCCTCTTACTAGTAGCACTGGTACAGTTTTTCCACTTTTGCATTTTTGCCTGGTCTTTTTGTTAATTGAAACCGGCTACACTGTATTCTGTACAATCGCGACTAGCCAATACTATATTCAACTTTTGACTATCAGTTATGTGCCCTTCGGTAGCCCAGAAGACGTCAAATCTTTGGGCTAAGCCCATTTAACTCACCCAGCAATTGCCTTACTTCTAAGTCCAAGACAATCTCAATGTCTTTATCTACGTGTAGAAAAACCAGACCATTTGTACGTGAAAAACACAAGGTACTTGATACAGTCTGCTGTAAAAAGTACAACTAAAGACTGACCCACTTCAGTAAGGTGCCAAAAGATGCGGAATTGGGCCAGGTATCGGCAGCTGTTGAAAAATTGCAAATTTCCCTGGTTTCCATGGAGTAAGAGCCGTTGCTGGGCACGTGATTATGACATAAATGATCATTCAATTGTCACTACAGCCAAAAGTATTGGTCGGAGAGCAACGCGGATTGCACCATTCGATTTGTCGTCACAAAATACGTCGGATTAGCCTCTTGCCAGCAGCACTGGAACAGTTTTTCCAATTTTGCATTTTTGCCTGGTCTTTTTGTTAATTGAAATCGGCTACACTGCACTATGTACCATCGCGACTGGTCATTACTATATTCAACTTTTGACTATAAGTTATGTGCCCTTCGGTAGCCCAGAAGACGTCAAATGTTTGGGCTAAGCCCATTTAACTCACCCAGCAATTGCCTTACTTCTAAGTCGAAGACAATCTCAATGTCTTTATCTACGTGTAGAAAAACCAGACCATTTGTACATGAAAAACACAAGGTACTTGATACAGTCTGCTGTAAAAAGTACAACTGAACACTGACCCACTTCAGTAAGGTGCCAAAAGATGCGGAATTGAGCCAGGCATCGGCAGCTGTTGAAAAATTGCAAATTTCCCTGGTTTCCATGGAGTAAGAGCCGTTGCTACGCACGTGATTATGACATCAATGATCATTCAATTGCCGCTACAGCCAAAAGTATTGGTCGGAGAGTAACGCGGATTGCACCATTCGATTTTTCGTCACAAAATACGTCGGATTAGTCTCTTACTAGTAGCACTGGTACAGTTTTTCCACTTTTGCATTTTTGCCTGGTCTTTTTGTTAATTGAAACCGGCTACACTGTATTCTGTACAATCGCGACTAGCCATTACTATATTCAACTTTTGACTATCAGTTATGTGCCCTTCGGTAGCCCAGAAGACGTCAAATCTTTGGGCTAAGCCCATTTAACTCACCCAGCAATTGTCTTACTTCTAAGTCCAAGACAATCTCAATGTCTTTATCTACGTGTAGAAAAACCAGACCATTTGTACATAAAAAAACACAAGGTACTTGATACAGTCTGCTGTAAAAAGTACAACTAAAGACTGACCCACTTCAGTAAGGTGCCAAAAGATGCGGAATTGGGCCAGGTATCGGCAGCTGTTGAAAAATTGCAAATTTCCCTGGTTTCCATGGAGTAAGAGCCGTTGCTGTGCACGTGATTATGACATAAATGATCATTCAATTGTCACTACAGCCAAAAGTATTGGTCGGAGAGCAACGCGGATTGCACCATTCGATTTGTCGTCACAAAATACGTCGGATTAGCCTCTTGCCAGCAGCACTGGAACAGTTTTTCCACTTTTGCATTTTTGCCTGGTCTTTTTGTTAATTGAAATCGGCTACACTGCACTATGTACCATCGCGACTGGTCATTACTATATTCAACTTTTGACTATAAGTTATGTGCCCTTCGGTAGCCCAGAAGACGTCAAATGTTTGGGCTAAGCCCATTTAACTCACGCAGCAACTGCCTTACTTCTAAGTCGAAGACAATCTCAATGTCTTTATCTACGTGTAGAAAAACCACACCATTTGTACATCAAAAACACAAGGTACTTGATACAGTCTGCTGTAAAAAGTACAACTAAACACTGACCCACTTCAGTAAGGTGCCAAAAGATGCGGAATTGGGCCAGGCATCGGCAGCTGTTTGAAAAATTGCAAATTTCCCTGGTTTCCATGGAGTAAGAGCCGTTGCTGTGCACGTGATTATGACATAAATGATCATTCAATTGTCACTACAGCCAAAAGTATTGGTCGGAGAGCAACGCGGTTTGCACCATTCGATTTCTCGTCACAAAATACGTCGGATTAGCCTCTCACTAGTAGCACTGGAACAATTTTTTCAATTTTGCATTTTTGCCTGGTCTTTTTGTTAATTGAAACCGGCTACACTGTACTCTGTACAATCGCGACTGGTCATTACTATATTCAACTTTTGACTATAAGTTATGTGCCCTTCGGTAGCCCAGAAGACCTGAAATCTTTGGGCCAAGCCCATTTAACTCACCCAGCAATTGTCTTACTTCTAAGTCCAAGACAATCTCAATGTCTTTATCTACGTGTAGAAAAACCAGACCATTTGTACATAAAAAACACAAGGTACTTGATACAGTCTGCTGTAAAAAGTACAACTAAACACTGACCCACATTTATAAGGTGCCAAAAGATGCGCAATTGGGCCAGGCATCGGCAGCTGTTAAAAAATTGCAAATATCCTGGTTTCCATGGAGTAAGAGCCGTTGCTGGGCACGTGATTATGACATCAATGATCATTGAATTGTCGCCACAGCCAAAAGTATTGGTCGGAGAGCAACGCGGTTTGCACCATTCGATTTCTCGTCACAAAATACGTCGGATTAGCCTCTTACCAGCAGCACTGGAACAGTTTTTCCACTTTTGCATTGTTGCCTGGTCTTTTTGTTAATTGAAATCGGCTACACTGTACTCTGTACAATCGCGACTGGTCATTACTATATTCAACTTTTGACTATAAGTTATGTGCCCTTCGGTAGCCCAGAAGACGTCAAATCTTTGGGCTAAGCCCATTTAACTCACCCAGCAATTGCCTTACTTCTAAGCCCAAGACAATCTCAATGTCTTTATCTACGTGTAGAAAAAGCACACCATTTGTACGTCAAAAACACAAGGTACTTGATACAGTCTGCTGTAAAAAGTACAACTGAACACTGACCCACTTCAGTAAGGTGCCAAAAGATGCGGAATTGAGCCAGGCATCGGCAGCTGTTGAAAAATTGCAAATTTCCCTGGTTTCCATGGAGTAAGAGCCGTTGCTACGCACGTGATTATGACATCAATGATCATTCAATTGCCGCTACAGCCAAAAGTATTGGTCGGAGAGTAACGCGGATTGCACCATTCGATTTTTCGTCACAAAATACGTCGGATTAGCCTCTTACTAGTAGCACTGGTACAGTTTTTCCACTTTTGCATTTTTGCCTGGTCTTTTTGTTAATTGAAACCGGCTACACTGTATTCTGTACAATCGCGACTAGCCATTACTATATTCAACTTTTGACTATCAGTTATGTGCCCTTCGGTAGCCCAGAAGACGTCAAATCTTTCGGCTAAGCCCATTTAACTCACCCAGCAATTGCCTTACTTCTAAGTCCAAGACAATCTCAATGTCTTTATCTACGTGTAGAAAAACCAGACCATTTGTACATAAAAAACACAAGGTACTTGATACAGTCTGCTGTAAAAAGTACAACTAAACACTGACCCACTTCAGTAAGGTGCCAAAAGATGCGGAATTGGGCCAGGCATCGGCAGCTGTTTGAAAAATTGCAAATTTCCCTGGTTTCCATGGAGTAAGAGCCGTTGCTGTGCACGTGATTATGACATAAATGATCATTCAATTCTCACTACAGCCAAAAGTATTGGTCGGAGAGCAACGCGGTTTGCACCATTCGATTTCTCGTCACAAAATACATCGGATTAGCCTCTCACTAGTAGCACTGGAACAATTTTTTCAATTTTGCATTTTTGCCTGGTCTTTTTGTTAATTGAAACCGGCTACACTGTACTCTGTACAATCGCGACTGGTCATTACTATATTCAACTTTTGACTATAAGTTATGTGCCCTTCGGTAGCCCAGAAGACCTGAAATCTTTGGGCCAAGCCCATTTAACTCACCCAGCAATTGTCTTACTTCTAAGTCCAAGACAATCTCAATGTCTTTATCTACGTGTAGAAAAACCAGACCATTTGTACATAAAAAACACAAGGTACTTGATACAGTCTGCTGTAAAAAGTACAACTAAACACTGACCCACATTTATAAGGTGCCAAAAGATGCGCAATTGGGCCAGGCATCGGCAGCTGTTAAAAAATTGCAAATATCCCTGGTTTCCAAGGAGTAAGAGCCGTTGCTGGGCACGTGATTATGACATCAATGATCATTGAATTGTCGCCACAGCCAAAAGTATTGGTCGGAGAGCAACGCGGTTTGCACCATTCGATTTCTCGTCACAAAATACGTCGGATTAGCCTCTTACCAGCAGCACTGGAACAGTTTTTCCACTTTTGCATTGTTGCCTGGTCTTTTTGTTAATTGAAATCGGCTACACTGTACTCTGTACAATCGCGACTGGTCATTACTATATTCAACTTTTGACTATAAGTTATGTGCCCTTCGGTAGCCCAGAAGACGTCAAATCTTTGGGCTAAGCCCATTTAACTCACCCAGCAATTGCCTTACTTCTAAGCCCAAGACAATCTCAATGTCTTTATCTACGTGTAGAAAAAGCACACCATTTGTACGTCAAAAACACAAGGTACTTGATACAGTCTGCTGTAAAAAGTACAACTGAACACTGACCCACTTCAGTAAGGTGCCAAAAGATGCGGAATTGAGCCAGGCATCGGCAGCTGTTGAAAAATTGCAAATTTCCCTGGTTTCCATGGAGTAAGAGCCGTTGCTGGGCACGTGATTATGACATAAATGATCATTCAATTGTCACTACAGCCAAAAGTATTGGTCGGAAAGCAACGCGGATTGCACCATTCGATTTGTCGTCACAAAATACGTCGGATTAGCCTCTTGCCAGCAGCACTGGAACAGTTTTTCCAATTTTGCATTTTTGCCTGGTCTTTTTGTTAATTGAAATCGGCTACACTGCACTATGTACCATCGCGACTGGTCATTACTATATTCAACTTTTGACTATAAGTTATGTGCCCTTCGGTAGCCCAGAAGACGTCAAATGTTTGGGCTAAGCCCATTTAACTCACCCAGCAATTGCCTTACTTCTAAGTCGAAGACAATCTCAATGTCTTTATCTACGTGTAGAAAAACCAGACCATTTGTACATGAAAAACACAAGGTACTTGATACAGTCTGCTGTAAAAAGTACAACTGAACACTGACCCACTTCAGTAAGGTGCCAAAAGATGCGGAATTGAGCCAGGCATCGGCAGCTGTTGAAAAATTGCAAATTTCCCTGGTTTCCATGGAGTAAGAGCCGTTGCTACGCACGTGATTATGACATCAATGATCATTCAATTGCCGCTACAGCCAAAAGTATTGGTCGGAGAGTAACGCGGATTGCACCATTCGATTTTTCGTCACAAAATACGTCGGATTAGCCTCTTACTAGTAGCACTGGTACAGTTTTTCCACTTTTGCATTTTTGCCTGGTCTTTTTGTTAATTGAAACCGGCTACACTGTATTCTGTACAATCGCGACTAGCCATTACTATATTCAACTTTTGACTATCAGTTATGTGCCCTTCGGTAGCCCAGAAGACGTCAAATCTTTCGGCTAAGCCCATTTAACTCACCCAGCAATTGCCTTACTTCTAAGTCGAAGACAATCTCAATGTCTTTATCTACGTGTAGAAAAACCAGACCATTTGTACATAAAAAACACAAGGTACTTGATACAGTCTGCTGTAAAAAGTACAACTAAACACTGACCCACTTCAGTAAGGTGCCAAAAGATGCGGAATTGGGCCAGGTATCGGCAGCTGTTGAAAAATTGCAAATTTCCCTGGTTTCCATGGAGTAAGAGCCGTTGCTGGGCACGTGATTATGACATAAATGATCATTCAATTGTCACTACAGCCAAAAGTATTGGTCGGAGAGCAACGCGGATTGCACCATTCGATTTGTCGTCACAAAATACGTCGGATTAGCCTCTTGCCAGCAGCACTGGAACAGTTTTTCCAATTTTGCATTTTTGCCTGGTCTTTTTGTTAATTGAAATCGGCTACACTGCACTATGTACCATCGCGACTGGTCATTACTATATTCAACTTTTGACTATAAGTTATGTGCCCTTCGGTAGCCCAGAAGACGTCAAATGTTTGGGCTAAGCCCATTTAACTCACCCAGCAACTGCCTTACTTCTAAGTCGAAGACAATCTCAATGTCTTTATCTACGTGTAGAAAAACCACACCATTTGTACATCAAAAACACAAGGTACTTGATACAGTCTGCTGTAAAAAGTACAACTAAACACTGTCCCACTTCAGTAAGGTGCCAAAAGATGCGGAATTGGGCCAGGCATCGGCAGCTGTTAAAAAATTGCAAATATCCCTGGTTTCCATGGAGTAAGAGCCGTTGCTGGGCACGTGATTATGACATCAATGATCATTGAATTGTCGCCACAGCCAAAAGTATTGGTCGGAGAGCAACGCGGTTTGCACCATTCGATTTCTCGTCACAAAATACGTCGGATTAGCCTCTCACTAGTAGCACTGGAACAATTTTTCCACTTTTGCATTTTTGCCTGGTCTTTTTGTTAATTGAAACCGGCTACACTGTACTCTGTACAATCGCGACTGGTCATTACTATATTCAACTTTTGACTATAAGTTATGTGCCCTTCGGTAGCCCAGAAGACGTCAAATCTTTGGGCTAAGCCCATTTAACTCACCCAGCAATTGCCTTACTTCTAAGCCCAAGACAATCTCAATGTCTTTATCTACGTGTAGAAAAAGCACACCATTTGTACGTGAAAAACACAAGGTACTTGATACAGTCTGCTGTAAAAAGTACAACTGAACACTGACCCACTTCAGTAAGGTGCCAAAAGATGCGGAATTGAGCCAGGCATCGGCAGCTGTTGAAAAATTGCAAATTTCCCTGGTTTCCATGGAGTAAGAGCCGTTGCTGGGCACGTGATTATGACATAAATGATCATTCAATTGTCACTACAGGCAAAAGTATTGGTCGGAGAGCAACGCGGTTTTGCACCATTCGATTTCTCGTCACAAAATACGTCGGATTAGCCTCTTACCAGCAGCACTGGAACAATTTTTACAATTTTGCATTTTTGCCTGGTATTTTTGTTAATTGAAATCGGCTACACTGTACTATGTACCATCGCGACTGGTCATTACTATATTCAACTTTTGACTATATGTTATGTGCCCTTCGGTAGCCCAGAAGACGCCAAATCTTTGGGCTAAGCCCATTTAACTCACCCAGCAATTGCCTTACTTCTAAGTCGAAGACAATCTCAATGTCTTTATCTACGTGTAGAAAAACCACACCATTTGTACATAAAAAACACAAGGTACTTGATACAGTCTGCTGTAAAAAGTACAACTGAACACTGACCCACTTCAGTAAGGTGCCAAAAGATGCGGAATTGAGCCAGACATCGGCAGCTGTTAAAAAAATGCAATTATCCCTGGTTTCCATGGAGTAAGAGCCGTTGCTGGGCACGTGATTATGACATAAGTGATTATTCAATTGTCACTACAGCCAAAAGTATTGGTCGGAGAGCAACGCGGTTTGCACCATTCGATTTGTCGTCACAAAATACGTCGGATTAGCCTCTTACCAGCAGCACTGGAACAGTTTTTCCACTTTTGTATTTTTACCTGGTCTTTTTGTTAATTGAAATCGGCTACACTGTACTCTGTACAATCGCGACTGGTTATTACTATATTCAACTTTTGACTATATGTTATGTGCCCTTCGGTAGCCCAGAAGACGTCAAATCTTTGGGCTAAGCCCATTTAACTCACCCAGCAATTGTCTTACTTCTAAGTCGAAGACAATCTCAATGTCTTTATCTACGTGTAGAAAAACCACAGCCATTTGTACATAAAAAACACAAGGTACTTGATACAGTCTGCTGTAAAAAGTACAACTAAACACTGACCCACTTCAGTAAGGTGCCAAAAGATGCGGAATTGGGCCAGGCATCGGCAGCTGTTTGAAAAATTGCAAATTTCCCTGGTTTCCATGGAGTAAGAGCCGTTGCTGTGCACGTGATTATGACATAAATGATCATTCAATTGTCACTACAGCCAAAAGTATTGGTCGGAGAGCAACGCGGTTTGCACCATTCGATTTCTCGTCACAAAATACGTCGGATTAGCCTCTCACTAGTAGCACTGGAACAATTTTTTCAATTTTGCATTTTTGCCTGGTCTTTTTGTTAATTGAAACCGGCTACACTGTACTCTGTACAATCGCGACTGGTCATTACTATATTCAACTTTTGACTATAAGTTATGTGCCCTTCGGTAGCCCAGAAGACCTGAAATCTTTGGGCCAAGCCCATTTAACTCACCCAGCAATTGTCTTACTTCTAAGTCGAAGACAATCTCAATGTCTTTATCTACGTGTAGAAAAACCAGACCATTTGTACATAAAAAACACAAGGTACTTGATACAGTCTGCTGTAAAAAGTACAACTAAACACTGACCCACATTTATAAGGTGCCAAAAGATGCGCAATTGGGCCAGGCATCGGCAGCTGTTAAAAAATTGCAAATATCCCTGGTTTCCATGGAGTAAGAGCCGTTGCTGGGCACGTGATTATGACATCAATGATCATTGAATTGTCGCCACAGCCAAAAGTATTGGTCGGAGAGCAACGCGGTTTGCACCATTCGATTTCTCGTCACAAAATACGTCGGATTAGCCTCTTACCAGCAGCACTGGAACAGTTTTTCTACTTTTGCATTGTTGCCTGGTCTTTTTCTTAATTGAAATCGGCTACACTGTACTCTGTACAATCGCGACTGGTCATTACTATATTCAACTTTTGACTACATGTTATGTGCCCTTCGGTAGCCCAGAAGACGTCAAATCTTTGGGCTAAGCCCATTTAACTCACCCAGCAATTGCCTTACTTCTAAGTCGAAGACAATCTCAATGTCTTTATCTACGTGTAGAAAAAGCACACCATTTGTACGTGAAAAACACAAGGTACTTGATACAGTCTGCTGTAAAAAGTACAACTGAACACTGACCCACTTCAGTAAGGTGCCAAAAGATGCGGAATTGAGCCAGGCATCGGCAGGTGTTGAAAAATTGCAAATTTCCCTGGTTTCCATGGAGTAAGAGCCGTTGCTGGGCACGTGATTATGACATAAATGATCATTCAATTGTCACTACAGGCAAAAGTATTGGTCGGAGAGCAACGCGGTTTGCACCATTCGATTTGTGGTCACAAAATACGTCGGATTAGCCTCTTACCAGCAGCACTGGAACAATTTTTACAATTTTGCATTTTTGCCTGGTATTTTTGTTAATTGAAATCGGCTACACTGTACTATGTACCATCGCGACTGGTCATTACTATATTCAACTTTTGACTATATGTTATGTGCCCTTCGGTAGCCCAGAAGACGCCAAATCTTTGGGCTAAGCCCATTTAACTCACCCAGCAATTGCCTTACTTCTAAGTCGAAGACAATCTCAATGTCTTTATCTACGTGTAGAAAAACCACACCATTTGTACATAAAAAACACAAGGTACTTGATACAGTCTGCTGTAAAAAGTACAACTGAACACTGACCCACTTCAGTAAGGTGCCAAAAGATGCGGAATTGAGCCAGGCATCGGCAGCTGTTAAAAAATTGCAATTATCCCTGGTTTCCATGGAGTAAGAGCCGTTGCTGGGCACGTGATTATGACATAAATGATTATTCAATTGTCACTACAGCCAAAAGTATTGGTCGGAGAGCAACGCGGTTTGCACCATTCGATTTGTCGTCACAAAATACGTCGGATTAGCCTCTTACCAGCAGCACTGGAACAGTTTTTCCACTTTTGTATTTTTACCTGGTCTTTTTGTTAATTGAAATCGGCTACACTGTACTCTGTACAATCGCGACTGGTTATTACTATATTCAACTTTTGACTATATGTTATGTGCCCTTCGGTAGCCCAGAAGACCTGAAATCTTTGGGCTAAACCCATTTAACTCACCCAGCAATTGCCTTACTTCTAAGTCCAAGACAATCTCAATGTCTTTATCTACGTGTAGAAAAACCACACCATTTGTACATAAAAAACACAAGGTACTTGATACAGTCTGCTGTAAAAAAGTACAACTAAACACTGACCCACTTCAGTAAGGTGCCAAAAGATGCGGAATTGGGCCAGGCATCGGCAGCTGTTTGAAAAATTGCAAATTTCCCTGGTTTCCATGGAGTAAGAGCCGTTGCTGTGCACGTGATTATGACATAAATGATCATTCAATTGTCACTACAGCCAAAAGTATTGGTCGGAGAGCAACGCGGTTTGCACCATTCGATTTCTCGTCACAAAATACGTCGGATTAGCCTCTCACTAGTAGCACTGGAACAATTTTTTCAATTTTGCATTTTTGCCTGGTCTTTTTGTTAATTGAAACCGGCTACACTGTACTCGTACAATCGCGACTGGTCATTACTATATTCAACTTTTGACTATAAGTTATGTGCCCTTCGGTAGCCCAGAAGACCTGAAATCTTTGGGCCAAATCCATTTAACTCACCCAGCAATTGTCTTACTTCTAAGTCCAAGACAATCTCAATGTCTTTATCTACGTGTAGAAAAAACAGACCATTTGTACATAAAAAAACAAAAGGTACTTGATACAGTCTGCTGTAAAAAGTACAACTAAACACTGACCCACATTTATAAGGTGCCAAAAGATGCGCAATTGGGCCAGGCATCGGCAGCTGTTAAAAAATTGCAAGTATCCCTGGTTTCCATGGAGTAAGAGCCGTTGCTGGGCACGTGATTATGACATCAATGATCATTCAATTGTCGCTACAGCCAAAAGTATTGGTCGGAGAGCAACGCGGTTTGCACCATTCGATTTCTCGTCACAAAATACGTCGGATTAGCCTCTTACTAGTAGCACTGGAACAGTTTTTCCACTTTTGCATTTTTACCTGGTCTTTTTGTTAATTGAAACCGGCTACACTGTACTCTGTACAATCGCGACTGGTCATTACTATATTCAACTTTTGACTATAAGTTATGTGCCCTTCGGTAGCCCAGAAGACCTGAAATCTTTGGGCCAAGCTTATTTAACTCACCGAGCAAATGTCTTACTTCTAAGTCCAAGACAATCTCAATGTCTTTATCTACGTGTAGAAAAACCACACCATTTGTACATAAAAAACACAAGGTACTTGATACAGTCTGCTGTAAAAAGTACAACTGAACACTGACCCACTTCAGTAAGGTGCCAAAAGATGCGGAATTGAGCCAGGCTCGGCAGCTGTTGAAAAATTGCAAATATCCCTGGTTTCCATGGAGTAAGAGCCGTTGCTGGGCACGTGATTATGACATAAATGATCATTCAATTGTCACTACAGCCAAAAGTATTGGTCGGAGAGCAACGCGGTTTGCACCATTCGATTTGTCGTCACAAAATACGTCGGATTAGCCTCTAACCAGCAGCACTGGAACAGTTTTTCCACTTTTGCATTTTTGCCTGGTCTTTTTGTTAATTGAAATCGGCTACACTGTACTCTGTACCATCGCGACTGGTCATTACTATATTCAACTTTTGACTATATGTTATGTGCCCTTCAGTAGCCAAGAAAACCTGAAATCTTTGGGCCAAGCCCATTTAACTCACCCAGCAATTGTCTTACTTCTAAGTGCAAGACAATCTCAATGTCTTTATCTACGTGTAGAAAAACCACACCATTTGTACATAAAAAACACAAGGTACTTGATACAGTCTGCTGTAAAAAGTACAACTAAACACTGACCCACATTTATAAGGTGCCAAAAGATGCGGATTTGGGCCAGGCATCGGCAGCTGTTGAAAAATTGCAAATATCCCTGGTTTCCATGGAGTAAGAGCCGTTGCTGGGCACGTGATTATGACATAAATGATCATTCAATTGTCACTACAGCCAAAAGTATTGGTCAGAGAGGACCGCGGTTTGCACCATTCGATTTCTCGTCACAAAATACGTCGGATTAGCTTCTTACCAGCAGCACTTTAATAGTTTTTCCACTTTTGCATTTCTACCTGGTCTTTTTGTTAATTGAAATCGGCTACACTGTACTCTGTACAATCGCGACTGGTCATTACTATATTCAACTTTTGACTATAAGTTATGTGCCCATCGGTAGCCCAGAAGACGTCAAATCTTTGGGCTAAGCCCATTTAACTAACCCAGCAATTGTCTTACTTCTAAGTCCAAGACAATCTCAATGTCTTTATCTACGTGTAGAAAAACCACACCATTTGTACATGAAAAACACAAGGTACTTGATACAGTCTGCTGTAAAAAGTACAACTGACCACAGACCCACATGAATAAGGTGCCAAAAGATGCGGAATTGGGCCAGGGATCGGCAGCTGTTGAAAAATTGCAAATTTCCCTGGTTTCCATGGAGTAAGAGCCGTTGCTGGGCACGCGATTATGACATAAATGATCATTCAATTGTCACTACAGCCAAAAGTATTGGTCGGAGAGCAACGCGGTTTGCACCATTCGATTTGTCCTCACAAAATACGTCGGATTAGCCTCTTACCAGCAGCACGGGAACAGTTTTTCCACTTTTGCATTTTTACGTGGTCTTTTTGTTAATTGAAATCGGCTACACTGTACTCTGTACAATCGCGACTGGTCATTACTATATTCAACTTTTGACTATAAGTTATGTGCCCTTCGGTAGCCCAGAAGACGCCAAATCTTTGGGCCAAGCCCATTTAACTCACCCAGCAATTGTCTTACTTCTAAGTCCAAGACAATCTCAATGTCTTTATCTACGTGTAGAAAAACCACACCATTTGTACATAAAAAACACAAGGTACTTGATACAGTCTGCTGTAAAAAGTACAACTAAACACTGACCCACATTTATAAGGTGCCAAAAGATGTGGAATTGGGCCAGGCATCGGCAGCTGTTAAAAAATTGCAAATTTCCCTGGTTTCCATGGAGTAAGAGCCGTTGCTGTGCACGTGATTATGACATAAATGATCATTCAGTTGTCACTACAGGTAAAAGTATTGGTCGGAAAGCAACGCGGTTTGCACCATTCGATTTTTCGTCACAAAATACGTCGGATTAGCCTCTTACCAGCAGCACTGGAACAGTTTTTCCACTTTTGCATTTTTGCCTGGTCTTTTTGTTAATTGAAATCGGCTACACTGTACTATGTACCATCGCGACTGGTCATTACTATATTCAACTTTTGACTATCAGTTATGTGCCCTTCGGTAGCCCAGAAGACCTGAAATCTTTCGGCCAAGCCCATTTAACTCACCCAGCAATTGTCTTACTTCTAAGTGCAAGACAATCTCAATGTCTTTATCTACGTGTAGAAAAACCACACCATTTGTACGTGAAAAACACAAGGTACTTGATACAGTCTGCTGTAAAAAGTACAACTGAACACTGACCCACTAAAGTAAGGTGCCAAAAGATGCGGAATTGAGCCAGGCATCGGCAGCTGTTACAAAATTGCAAATATCCCTGGTTTCCATGGAGTAAGAGCCGTTGCTGTGCACGTGATTATGACATAAATGATCATTCAATTGTCACTACAGCCAAAAGTATTGGTCGGAGAGCAACGCGGTTTGCACCATTCGATTTCTCGTCACAAAATACGTCGGATTAGCCTCTCACTGGTAGCACTGGAACAATTTTTTCAATTTTGCATTTTTGCCTGGTCTTTTTGTTAATTGAAACCGGCTACACTGTACTCTGTACAATCGCGACTGGTCATTACTATATTCAACTTTTGACTATAAGTTATGTGCCCTTCGGTAGCCCAGAAGACCTGAAATCTTTGGGCCAAGCCCATTTAACTCACCCAGCAATTGTCTTACTTCTAAGTCCAAGACAATCTCAATGTCTTTATCTACGTGTAGAAAAACCAGACCATTTGTACATAAAAAACACAAGGTACTTGATACAGTCTGCTGTAAAAAGTACAACTAAACACTGACCCACATTTATAAGGTGCCAAAAGATGCGCAATTGGGCCAGGCATCGGCAGCTGTTAAAAAATTGCAAATATCCCTGGTTTCCATGGAGTAAGAGCCGTTGCTGGGCACGTGATTATGACATCAATGATCATTGAATTGTCGCCACAGCCAAAAGTATTGGTCGGAGAGCAACGCGGTTTGCACCATTCGATTTCTCGTCACAAAATACGTCGGATTAGCCTCTTACCAGCAGCACTGGAACAGTTTTTCCACTTTTGCATTGTTGCCTGGTTATTTTGTTAATTGAAATCGGCTACACTGTACTCTGTACAATCGCGACTGGTCATTACTATATTCAACTTTTGACTATAAGTTATGTGCCCTTCGGTAGCCCAGAAGACCTGAAATCTTTGGGCTAAGCCCATTTAACTCACCCAGCAATTGCCTTACTTCTAAGTCCAAGACAATCTCAATGTCTTTATCTACGTGTAGAAAAAGCACACCATTTGTACGTGAAAAACACAAGGTACTTGATACAGTCTGCTGTAAAAAGTACAACTGAACACTGACCCACTTCAGTAAGGTGCCAAAAGATGCGGAATTGAGCCAGGCATCGGCAGGTGTTGAAAAATTGCAAATTTCCCTGGTTTCCATGGAGTAAGAGCCGTTGCTGTGCACGTGATTATGACATAAATGATCATTCAATTGTCACTACAGGCAAAAGTATTGGTCGGAGAGCAACGCGGTTTGCACCATTCGATTTGTCGTCACAAAATACGTCGGATTAGCCTCTTACCAGCAGCACTGGAACAATTTTTACAATTTTGCATTTTTGCCTGGTATTTTTGTTAATTGAAATCGGCTACACTGTACTATGTACCATCGCGACTGGTCATTACTATATTCAACTTTTGACTATATGTTATGTGCCCTTCGGTAGCCCAGAAGACGCCAAATCTTTGGGCTAAGCCCATTTAACTCACCCAGCAATTGCCTTACTTCTAAGTCGAAGACAATCTCAATGTCTTTATCTACGTGTAGAAAAACCACACCATTTGTACATAAAAAACACAAGGTACTTGATACAGTCTGCTGTAAAAAGTACAACTGAACACTGACCCACTTCAGTAAGGTGCCAAAATATGCGGAATTGAGCCAGGCATCGGCAGCTGTTAAAAAATTGCAATTATCCCTGGTTTCCATGGAGTAAGAGCCGTTGCTGGGCACGTGATTATGACATAAATGATTATTCAATTGTCACTACAGCCAAAAGTATTGGTCGGAGAGCAACGCGGTTTGCACCATTCGATTTGTCGTCACAAAATACGTCGGATTAGCCTCTTACCAGCAGCACTGGAACAGTTTTTCCACTTTTGTATTTTTACCTGGTCTTTTTGTTAATTGAAATCGGCTACACTGTACTCTGTACAATCGCGACTGGTTATTACTATATTCAACTTTTGACTATATGTTATGTGCCCTTCGGTAGCCCAGAAGACTTGAAATCTTTGGGCTAAACCCATTTAACTCACCCAGCAATTGCCTTACTTCTAAGTCGAAGACAATCTCAATGTCTTTATCTACGTGTAGAAAAACCACACCATTTGTACATAAAAAACACAAGGTACTTGATACAGTCTGCTGTAAAAAGTACAACTAAACACTGACCCACTTCAGTAAGGTGCCAAAAGATGCGGAATTGGGCCAGGCATCGGCAGCTGTTTGAAAAATTGCAAATTTCCCTGGTTTCCATGGAGTAAGAGCCGTTGCTGTGCACGTGATTATGACATAAATGATCATTCAATTGTCACTACAGCCAAAAGTATTGGTCGGAGAGCAACGCGGTTTGCACCATTCGATTTCTCGTCACAAAATACGTCGGATTAGCCTCTCACTAGTAGCACTGGAACAATTTTTTCAATTTTGCATTTTTGCCTGGTCTTTTTGTTAATTGAAACCGGCTACACTGTACTCTGTACAATCGCGACTGGTCATTACTATATTCAACTTTTGACTATAAGTTATGTGCCCTTCGGTAGCCCAGAAGACCTGAAATCTTTGGGCCAAATCCATTTAACTCACCCAGCAATTGTCTTACTTCTAAGTCCAAGACAATCTCAATGTCTTTATCTACGTGTAGAAAAACCACACCATTTGTACATAAAAAACAAAAGGTACTTGATACAGTCTGCTGTAAAAGTACAACTAAACACTGACCCACATTTATAAGGTGCCAAAAAATGCGCAATTGGCTAGGCATCGGCAGCTGTTAAAAAATTGCAAATATCCCTGGTTTCCATGGAGTAAGAGCCGTTGCTGGGCACGTGATTATGACATCAATGATCATTCAATTGTCGCTACAGCCAAAAGTATTGGTCGGAGAGCAACGCGGTTTGCACCATTCGATTTCTCGTCACAAAATACGTCGGATTAGCCTCTTACTAGTAGCACTGGAACAGTTTTTCCACTTTTGCATTTTTACCTGGTCTTTTTGTTATTGAAACCGGCTACACTGTACTCTGTACAATCGCGACTGGTCATTACTACTATTCAACTTTTGACTATAAGTTATGTGCCCTTCGGTAGCCCAGAAGACCTGAAATCTTTGGCCAAGCCCATTTAACTCACCGAGCAAATGTCTTACTTCTAAGTCCAAGACAATCTCAATGTCTTTATCTACGTGTAGAAAAAACCACACCATTTGTACATAAAAAACACAAGGTACTTGATACAGTCCTGCTGTAAAAAGTACACTGAACACTGACCCACTTCAGTAAGGTGCCAAAAGATGCGGAATTGAGCCAGGCTCGGCAGCTGTTGAAAAATTGCAAATATCCCTGGTTTCCATGGAGTAAGAGCCGTTGCTGGGCACGTGATTATGACATAAATGATCATTCAATTGTCACTACAGCCAAAAGTATTGGTCGGAGAGCAACGCGGTTTGCACCATTCGATTTGTCGTCACAAAATACGTCGGATTAGCCTCTAACCAGCAGCACTGGAACAGTTTTTCCACTTTTGCATTTTTGCCTGGTCCTTTTTGTTAATTGAAATCGGCTACACTGTACTCTGTACCATCGCGACTGGTCATTACTATATTCAACTTTTGACTATATGTTATGTGCCCTTCGGTAGCCAAGAAAACCTGAAATCTTTGGGCCAAGCCCATTTAACTCACCCAGCAATTGTCTTACTTCTAAGTCCAAGACAATCTCAATGTCTTTATCTACGTGTAGAAAAACCACACCATTTGTACATAAAAAACACAAGGTACTTGATACAGTCTGCTGTAAAAAGTACAACTAAACACTGACCCACATTTATAAGGTGCCAAAAGATGCGGAATTGGGCCAGGCATCGGCAGCTGTTGAAAAATTGCAAATATCCCTGGTTTCCATGGAGTAAGAGCCGTTGCTGGGCACGTGATTATGACATAAATGATCATTCAATTGTCACTACAGCCAAAAGTATTGGTCAGAGAGGACCGCGGTTTGCACCATTCGATTTCTCGTCACAAAATACGTCGGATTAGCTTCTTACCAGCAGCACTTTAATAGTTTTTCCACTTTTGCATTTCTACCTGGTCTTTTTGTTAATTGAAATCGGCTACACTGTACTCTGTACAATCGCGACTGGTCATTACTATATTCAACTTTTGACTATAAGTTATGTGCCCATCGGTAGCCCAGAAGACGTCAAATCTTTGGGCTAAGCCCATTTAACTAACCCAGCAATTGTCTTACTTCTAAGTCCAAGACAATCTCAATGTCTTTATCTACGTGTAGAAAAACCACACCATTTGTACATGAAAAACACAAGGTACTTGATACAGTCTGCTGTAAAAAGTACAACTGACCATAGACCCACATGAATAAGGTGCCAAAAGATGCGGAATTGGGCCAGGGATCGGCAGCTGTTGAAAAATTGCAAATTTCCCTGGTTTCCATGGAGTAAGAGCCGTTGCTGGGCACGCGATTATGACATCAATGATCATTCAATTGTCACTACAGCCAAAAGTATTGGTCGGAGAGCAACGCGGTTTGCACCATTTGATTTGTCGTCACAAAATACGTCGCATTAGCCTCTTACCAGCAGCACGGGAACAGTTTTTCCACTTTTGCATTTTTACCTGGTGTTTTTGTTAATTGAAATCGGCTACACTATACTCTGTACAATCGCGACTGGTCATTACTATATTCAACTTTTGACTATAAGTTATGTGCCCTTCGGTAGCCCAGAAGACGCCAAATCTTTGGGCCCAGCCCATTTAACTCACCCAGCAATTGTCTTACTTCTAAGTCGAAGACAATCTCAATGTCTTTATCTACGTGTAGAAAAACCACACCATTTGTACATAAAAAACACAAGGTACTTGATACAGTCTGCTGTAAAAAGTACAACTGAACACTGACCCACTTCAGTAAGGTGCCAAAAGATGCGGAATTGAGCCAGGCATCGGCAGCTGTTGAAAAATTGCAAATTTCCCTGGTTTCCATGGAGTAAGAGCCGTTGCTACGCACGTGATTATGACATCAATGATCATTCAATTGTCGCTACAGCCAAAAGTATTGGTTGGAGAGTAACGCGGATTGCACCATTCGATTTTTCGTCACAAAATACGTCGGATCAGCCTCTTACTAATAGCACTGGAACAGTTTTTCCACTTTTGCATTTTTGCCTGGTCTTTTTGTTAATTGAAACCGGCTACACTGTACTCTGTACAATCGCGACTGGTCATTACTATATTCAACTTTTGACTATCACTTATGTGCCCTTCGGTAGCCCAGAAGACCTGAAATCTTTCGGCCAAGCCCATTTAACTCACCCAGCAATTGTCTTACTTCTAAGTCCAAGACAATCTCAATGTCTTTATCTACGTGTAGAAAAACCAGACCATTTGTACATAAAAAACACAAGGTACTTGATACAGTCTGCTGTAAAAAGTACAACTAAACACTGACCCACATTTATAAGGTGCCAAAAGATGTGGAATTGGGCCAGGCATCGGCAGCTGTTAAAAAATTGCAAATTTCCCTGGTTTCCATGGAGTAAGAGCCGTTGCTGTGCACGTGATTATGACATAAATGATCATTCAATTGTCACTACAGGCAAAAGTATTGGTCGGAAAGCAACGCGGTTTGCACCATTCGATTTGTCGTCACAAAATACGTCGGATTAGCCTCTTACCAGCAGCACTGGAACAATTTTTTCAATTTTGCATTTTTGCCTGGTCTTTTTGTTAATTGAAATCGGCTACACTGTACTATGTACCATCGCGACTGGTCATTACTATATTCAACTTTTTACTATCAGTTATGTGCCCTTCGGTAGCCCAGAAGACCTGAAATCTTTCGGCCAAGCCCATTTAACTCACCCAGCAATTGTCTTACTTCTAAGTGCAAGACAATCTCAATGTCTTTATCTACGTGTAGAAAAACCACACCATTTGTACGTGAAAAACACAAGGTACTTGATACAGTCTGCTGTAAAAAGTACAACTGAACACTGACCCACTTCAGTAAGGTGCCAAAAGATGCGGAATTGAGCCAGGCATCGGCAGCTGTTGAAAAATTGCAAATTTCCCTGGTTTCCATGAAGTAAGAGCCGTTGCTGGGCACGTGATTATGACATAAATGATCATTCAATTGTCACTACAGGCAAAAGTATTGGTCGGAGAGCAACGCGGTTTGCACCATTCGATTTGTCGTCACAAAATACGTCGGAATAGCCTCTTACCAGCAGCACTGGAACAGTTTTTCCACTTTTGCATTTTTACCTAGTGTTTTTGTTAATTGAAATCGGCTACACTGTACTCTGTACAATCGCGACTGGTCATTACTATATTCAACTTTTGACTATAAGTTATGTGCCCTTCGGTAGCCCAGAAAACCTGAAATCTTTGGGCTAAGCCCATTTAACTCACCCAGCAATTGCCTTACTTCGAAGTGCAAGACAATCTCAATGTCTTTATCTACGTGTAGAAAAACCACACCATTTGTACGTGAAAAACACAAGGTACTTGATACAGTCTGCTGTAAAAAGTACAACTGAACACTGACCCACTTCAGTAAGGTGCCAAAAGATGCGGAATTGAGCCAGGCATCGGCAGCTGTTACAAAATTGCAAATATCCCTGTTTTCCATGGAGTAAGAGCCGTTGCTGGGCACGTGATTATGACATCAATGATCATTGAATTGTCGCTACACCCAAAAGTATTGGTCGGAGAGCAACGCGGTTTGCACCATTCGATTTTACGTCACAAAATACGTCGGATTAGCCACTTACTAGCAGCACTGGAACAGTTTTTCCACTTTTGCATTTTTGCCTGGTCTTTTTGTTAATTGAAATCGGCTACACTGTACTCTGTACAATCGCGACTGGTCATTACTATATTCAACTTTTGACTATAAGTTATGTGCCCTTCGGTAGCCCAGAAGACGCCAAATCTTTGGGCTAAGCCCATTTAACTCACCCAGCAATTGCCTTACTTCTAAGTGCAAGACAATCTCAATGTCTTTATCTACGTGTAGAAAAACCACACCATTTGTACGTGAAAAAACACAAGGTACTTGATACAGTCTGCTGTAAAAGGTGCAACTGAACACTGACCCACATTTATAAGGTGCCAAAAGATGCGGAATTGAGCCAGGCATCGGCAGCTGTTGAAAAATTGCAAATTTCCCTGGTTTCCATGGAGTAAGAGCCGTTGCTGTGCACGTGATTATGACATCAATGATTGTTGAATTGTCACCACAGCCAAAAGTATTGGTCGGAGAGCAACGCGGTTTGCACCATTTGATTTGTCGTCACAAAATACGTCGGATTAGCCTCTTACCAGCAGCACGGGAACAGTTTTTCCACTTTTGCATTTTTACCTGGTGTTTTTGTTAATTGAAATCGGCTACACTGTACTCTGTACAATCGCGACTGGTCATTACTATATTCAACTTTTGACTATAAGTTATGTGCCCTTCGGTAGCCCAGAAGACGCCAAATCTTTGGGCCAAGCCCATTTAACTCACCCAGCAATTGTCTTACTTCTAAGTCGAAGACAATCTCAATGTCTTTATCTACGTGTAGAAAAACCACACCATTTGTACATGAAAAACACAAGGTACTTGATACAGTCTGCTGTAAAAAGTACAACTGAACACTGACCCACATTTATAAGGTGCCAAAAGATGTGGAATTGGGCCAGGCATCGGCAGCTGTTAAAAAATTGCAAATTTCCCTGGTTTCCATGGAGTAAGAGCCGTTGCTGTGCACGTGATTATGACATCAATGATCATTGAATTGTCACTACAGCCAAAAGTATTGGTCGGAGAGCAACGCGGTTTGCACCATTTGATTTGTCGTCACAAAATACGTCGCATTAGCCTCTTACCAGCAGCACGGGAACAGTTTTTCCACTTTTGCATTTCTACCTGGTGTTTTTGTTAATTGAAATCGGCTACACTATACTCTGTACAATCGCGACTGGTCATTACTATATTCAACTTTTGACTATAAGTTATGTGCCCTTCGGTAGCCCAGAAGACGCCAAATCTTTGGGCCCAGCCCATTTAACTCACCCAGCAATTGTCTTACTTCTAAGTCGAAGACAATCTCAATGTCTTTATCTACGTGTAGAAAAACCACACCATTTGTACATAAAAAACACAAGGTACTTGATACAGTCTGCTGTAAAAAGTACAACTGAACACTGACCCACTTCAGTAAGGTGCCAAAAGATGCGGAATTGAGCCAGGCATCGGCAGCTGTTGAAAAATTGCAAATTTCCCTGGTTTCCATGGAGTAAGAGCCGTTGCTACGCACGTGATTATGACATCAATGATCATTCAATTGTCGCTACAGCCAAAAGTATTGGTCGGAGAGTAACGCGGATTGCACCATTCGATTTTTCGTCACAAAATACGTCGGATCAGCCTCTTACTAATAGCACTGGAACAGTTTTTCCACTTTTGCATTTTTGCCTGGTCTTTTTGTTAATTGAAACCGGCTACACTGTACTCTGTACAATCGCGACTGGTCATTACTATATTCAACTTTTGACTATCAGTTATGTGCCCTTCGGTAGCCCAGAAGACCTGAAATCTTTCGGCCAAGCCCATTTAACTCACCCAGCAATTGTCTTACTTCTAAGTGCAAGACAATCTCAATGTCTTTATCTACGTGTAGAAAAACCACACCATTTGTACGTAAAAAACACAAGGTACTTGATACAGTCTGCTGTAAAAAGTACAACTGAACACTGACCCACTTCAGTAAGGTGCCAAAAGATGCGAAATTGAGCCAGGCATCGGCAGCTGTTACAAAATTGCAAATTTCCCTGGTTTCCATGGAGTAAGAGCCGTTGCTGGGCACGTGATTATGACATCAATGATCATTGAATTGTCGCTACAGCCAAAAGTATTGGTCGGAGAGCAACGCGGTTTGCACCATTCGATTTCACGTCACAAAATACGTCGGATTAGCCACTTACCAGCAGCACTGGAACAGTTTTTCCACTTTTGCATTTTTGCCTGGTCTTTTTGTTAATTGAAATCGGCTACACTGTACTCTGTACAATCGCGACTGGTCATTACTATATTCAACTTTTGACTATAAGTTATGTGCCCTTCGGTAGCCCAGAAGACGCCAAATCTTTGGGCCAAGCCCATTTAACTCACCCAGCAATTGTCTTACTTCTAAGTCAAAGACAATCTCAATGTCTTTATCTACGTGTAGAAAAACCACACCATTTGTACATGAAAAACACAAGGTACTTGATACAGTCTGCTGTAAAAAGTACAACTAAACACTGACCCACATTTATAAGGTGCCAAAAGATGTGGAATTGGGCCAGGCATCGGCAGCTGTTAAAAAATTGCAAATTTCCCTGGTTTCCATGGAGTAAGAGCCGTTGCTGTGCACGTGATTATGACATCAATGATCATTGAATTGTCACTACAGCCAAAAGTATTGGTCGGAGAGCAACGCGGTTTGCACCATTTGATTTGTCGTCACAAAATACGTCGGATTAGCCTCTTACCAGCAGCACGGGAACAGTTTTTCCACTTTTGCATTTTTACCTGGTGTTTTTGTTAATTGAAATCGGCTACACTATACTCTGTACAATCGCGACTGGTCATTACTATATTCAACTTTTGACTATAAGTTATGTGCCCTTCGGTAGCCCAGAAGACGCCAAATCTTTGGGCCAAGCCCATTTAACTCACCCAGCAATTGTCTTACTTCTAAGTCGAAGACAATCTTAATGTCTTTATCTACGTGTAGAAAAACCACACCATTTGTACATAAAAAAGGTACTTGATACAGTCCTGCTGTAAAAAGTACAACTAAACACTGACCCCACATTTATAAGGTGCCAAAAGATGTGGAATTGGGCCAGGCATCGGCAGCTGTTAAAAAATTGCAAATTTCCCTGGTTTCCATGGAGTAAGAGCCGTTGCTGTGCACGTGATTATGACATAAATGATCATTCAATTGTCACTACAGGCAAAAGTATTGGTCGGAAAGCAACGCGGTTTGCACCATTCGATTTTTCGTCACAAAATACGTCGGATTAGCCTCTTACCAGGCAGCACTGGAACAATTTTTCCAATTTGCATTTTTGCCTGGTCCTTTTTGTTATTGAAATCGGCTACACTGTACTATGTACCATCGCGACTGGTCATTACTATATTCAACTTTTGACTATATGTTATGTGCCCTTCGGTAGCCCAGAATACATCAAATCTTTGGGCTAAGCCCATTTAACTCACCCAGCAATTGCCTTACTTCTAAGTCGAAGGACAATCTCAATGTCTTTATCTACGTGTAGAAAAACCACACCATTTGTACATGAAAAAACACAAGGTACTTGATACAGTCTGCTGTAAAAAGTACAACTGAACACTGACCCACTTCAGTAAGGTGCCAAAAGATGCGGAATTGAGCCAGGCATCGGCAGCTGTTGAAAAATTCCAAATTTCCCTGGTTTCCATGGAGAATGAGCCGTTGCTACGCACGTGATTATGACATCAATGATCATTCAATTGTCGCTACAGCCAAAAGTATTGGTCGGAGAGTAACGCGGATAGCACCATTCGATTTGTCGTCACAAAATACGTCGGATTAGCCTCTTACTAGTAGCACTGGAACAGTTTTTCCACTTTTGCATTTTTGCCTGGTCTTTTTGTTAATTGAAACCGGCTACACTGTACTCTGTACAATCGCGACTGGTCATTACTATATTCAAACTTTGACCTATAAGTTATGTGCCCTTCGGTAGCCCAGAAGACGCCAAATCTTTGGGCCAAGCCCATTTAACTCACCCAGCAATTGTCTTACTTCTAAGTCAAAGACAATCTCAATGTCTTTATCTACGTGTAGAAAAACCACACCATTTGTACATGAAAAACACAAGGTACTTGATACAGTCTGCTGTAAAAAGTACAACTAAACACTGACCCACATTTATAAGGTGCCAAAAGATGTGGAATTGGGCCAGGCATCGGCAGCTGTTGAAAAATTGCAAATTTCCCTGGTTTCCATGGAGTAAGAGCCGTTGCTGGGCACGTGATTATGACATCATGATCGTTGAATTGTCACTACAGCCAAAAGTATTGGTCGGAGAGCAACGCGGTTTGCACCATTTTGATTTGTCGTCACAAATACGTCGGATTAGCCTCTTACCAGCAGCATGGGAACAGTTTTTTCCACTTTGCATTTTTACCTGTGTTTTTGTTAATTGAAATCGGCTACACTATACTCTGTACAATCGCGACTGGTCATTACTATATTCAACTTTTGACTATAAGTTATGTGCCCTTCGGTAGCCCAGAAGACGCCAAATCTTTGGGCCCAGCCCATTTAACTCACCCAGCAATTGTCTTACTTCTAAGTCCAAGACAATCTCAATGTCTTTATCTACGTGTAGAAAAACCACACCATTTGTACATAAAAAACACAAGGTACTTGATACAGTCTGCTGTAAAAAGTACAACTAAACACTGACCCACATTTATAAGATGCCAAAAAGATGTGGAATTGGGCCAGGCATCGGCATCTGTTAAAAAATTGCAAATTTCCCTGGTTTCCATGGAGTAAGAGCGTTGCTGGGCACGTGATTATGACATCAATGATCATTTAATTGTCAGTACAGCCAAAGTATTGGTCGGAGAGCAACGCGGTTTGCACATTCGATTTGTTCGTCACAAAATACGTCGGATTAGCCTCTTACCAGCAGCACTGGAACAGTTTTTTCCACTTTTGCATTTTTACCTGGTCTTTTTGTTAATTGAAATCGGCTACACTGTACTCTGTACAATCGCGACTGGCCATTACTATATTCAACTTTTGACTATAAGTTATGTGCCCTTCGGTAGCCCAGAAGACGTCAAATCTTTGGGCTAAGCCCATTTAAACTCACCCAGCAATTGTCTTACTTCTAAGTCCAAGACAATCTCAATGTCTTATCTACGTGTAGAAACCCACACCATTTGTACATGAAAAACACAAGGTACTTGATACAGTCTGCTGTAAAAAGTACAACTGACCACAGACCCACATGAATAAGGTGCCAAAAGATGCGGAATGGAGCCAGGTATCGGCAGCTGTTGAAAAATTGCAAATTTCCCTGGTTTCCATGGAGTAAGAGCCGTTGCTGTGCACGTGATTATGACATAAATGATCATTCAATTGTCACTACAGGCAAAAGTATTGATCGGAGAGCAACGCGGTTTGCACCATTCGATTTGTCGTCACAAAAATACGTCGGATTAGCCTCTTACCAGCAGCACTGGAACAATTTTTACAATTTTGCATTTTTTGCCTGGTATTTTTGTTAATTGAAATCGGCTACACTGTACTATGTACCATCGCGACTGGTCATTACTATATTCAACTTTTGACTACATGTTATGTGCCCTTCGGTAAGCCCAGAAGACGTCAAATCTTTGGGCTAAGCCCATTTAACTCACCCAGCAATTGCCTTACTTCTAAGTCGAAGACAATCTCAATGTCTTTATCTACGTGTAGAAAAACCACACCATTTGTACATGAAAAACACAAGGTACTTGATACAGTCTGCTGTAAAAAGTACAACTAAACACTGACCACATTTATAGGTGCCAAAAGATGTGGAATTGGGCCAGGCATCGGCAGCTGTTGAAAATTGCAAATTTCCCCTGGTTTTCCATGGAGTAAGAGCCGTTGCTGGGCACGTGATTATGACATCAATGATCGTTGAATTGTCACCTACAGCCAAAAGTATGGTCGGAGAGCAACGCGGTTTGCACCATTTGATTTGTCGTCACAAAATACGTCGGATTAGCCTCTTACCAGCAGCATGGGAACAGTTTTTCCACTTTTGCATTTTTACCTGGTGTTTTTGTTAATTGAAATCGGCTACACTATACTCTGTACAATCGCGACTGGTCATTACTATATTCAACTTTTGACTATAAGTTATGTGCCCTTCGGTAGCCCAGAAGACGCCAAATCTTTGGCCCAGCCCATTTAACTCACCCAGCAATTGTCTTACTTCTAAGTCCAAGACAATCTCAATGTCTTTATCTACGTGTAGAAAAACCACACCATTTGTACATAAAAAAACACAAGGTACTTGATACAGTCTGCTGTAAAAAGTACAACTAAACACTGACCCACATTTATAAGATGCCAAAAGATGTGGAATTGGGCCAGGCATCGGCAGCTGTTGAAAAATTGCAAATTTCTTTGGTTTCCATGGAGTAAGAGCCGTTGCTGGGCACGTGATTATGACATCAATGATCATTTAATTGTCAGTATAGCCAAAAGTATTGGTCGGAGAGCAACGCGGTTTGCACCATTCGATTTGTCGTCACAAAATACGTCGGATTAGCCTCTTACCAGCAGCACTGGAACAGTTTTTCCACTTTTGCATTTTTACCTGGTCTTTTTGTTAATTGAAATCGGCTACACTGTACTCTGTACAATCGCGACTGGCCATTACTATATTCAACTTTTGACTATAAGTTATGTGCCCTTCGGTAGCCCAGAAGACGTCAAATCTTTCGGCTAAGCCCATTTAACTCACCCAGCAATTGTCTTACTTCTAAGTCCAAGACAATCTCAATGTCTTTATCTACGTGTAGAAAACCCACACCATTTGTACATGAAAAACACAAGGTACTTGATACAGTCTGCTGTAAAAAGTACAACTGACCACAGACCCACATGAATAAGGTGCCAAAAGATGCGGAATGGAGCCAGGTATCGGCAGCTGTTGAAAAATTGCAAATTTCCCTGGTTTCCATGGAGTAAGAGCCGTTGCTGTGCACGTGATTATGACATAAATGATCATTCAATTGTCACTACAGGCAAAAGTATTGGTCGGAGAGCAACGCGGTTTGCACCATTCCGATTTGTCGTCACAAAATACGTCGGATTAGCCTCTTACCAGCAGCACTGGAACAATTTTTACAATTTTGCATTTTTGCCTGGTATTTTTGTTAATTGAAATCGGCTACACTGTACTATGTACCATCGCGACTGGTCAATATTATATTCAACTTTTGATTATAAGTTATGTGCCCTTCGGTAGCCCAGAAGGACGTCAAATCTTTGGGCTAAGCCCATTTAACTCACCCAGCAATTGCCTTACTTCTAAGTCGAAGACAATCTCAATGTCTTTATCTACGTGTAGAAAAACCACACCATTTGTACATGAAAAACACAAGGTACTTGATACAGTCTGCTGTAAAAAGTACAACTGAACACTGACCCACTTCAGTAAGGTGCCAAAAGATGCGGAATTGAGCCAGGCATCGGCAGCTGTTGAAAAATTGCAAATATCCCTGGTTTCCATGGAGTAAGAGCCGTTGCTGTGCACGTGATTATGACATCAATGATCATTCAATTGTCGCTACAGCCAAAAGTATTGGTCGGAGAGCAACGCGGATTGCACCATTCGATTTTTCGTCACAAAATACGTCGGATTAGCCTCTTACTAGTAGCACTGGAACAGTTTTTCCACTTTTGCATTTTTGCCTGGTCTTTTTGTTAATTGAAACCGGCTACACTGTACTCTGTACAATCGCGACTAGCCATTACTATATTCAACTTTTGACTATCAGTTATGTGCCCTTCGGTAGCCCAGAAGACCTGAAATCTTTGGGCTAAGCCCATTTAACTCACCCAGCAATTGTCTTACTTCTAAGTCAAAGACAATCTCAATGTCTTTATCTACGTGTAGAAAAACCAGACCATTTGTACGTGAAAAACACAAGGTACTTGATACAGTCTGCTGTAAAAAGTACAACTGAACACTGACCCACTTCAGTAAGGTGCCAAAAGATGCGGAATTGAGCCAGGCATCGGTAGGTGTTAAAAAATTGCAAATTTCCCTGGTTTCCATGGAGTAAGAGCCGTTGCTGGGCACGTGATTATGACATAAATGATCATTCAATTGTCACTACAGCCAAAAGTATTGGTCGGAGAGCAACGCGGTTTGCACCATTCGATTTGCCGTCACAAAATACGTCGGATTAGCCTCTTACCAGCAGCACTGGAACAGTTTTTCCACTTTTGCATTTTTACCTGGTGTTTTTGTTAATTGAAATCGGCTACACTGTACTCTGTACAATCGCGACTGGTCATTACTATATTCAACTTTTGACTATAAGTTATGTGCCCTTCGGTAGCCCAGAAGACCTGAAATCTTTGGGCTAAGCCCATTTAACTCACCCAGCAATTGCCTTACTTCTACGTGCAAGACAATCTCAATGTCTTTATCTACGTGTAGAAAAACCACACCATTTGTACGTGAAAAACACAAGGTACTTGATACAGTCTGCTGTAAAAAGTACAACTGAACACTGACCCACTTCAGTAAGGTGCCAAAAGATGCGGAATTGAGCCAGGCATCGGCAGCTGTTGAAAAATTGCAAATTTCCCTGCTTTCCATGGAGTAAGAGCCGTTGCTGTGCACGTGATTATGACATCAATGATCGTTGAATTGTCACCACAGCCAAAAGTATTGGTCGGAGAGCAACGCGGTTTGCACCATTTGATTTGTCGTCACAAAATACGTCGGATTAGCCTCTTACCAGCAGCACGGGAACAGTTTTTCCACTTTTGCATTTTTACCTGGTGTTTTTGTTAATTGAAATCGGCTACACTGTACTCTGTACAATCGCGACTGGTCATTACTATATTCAACTTTTGACTATAAGTTATGTGCCCTTCGGTAGCCCAGAAGACGCCAAATCTTTGGGCCAAGCCCATTTAACTCACCCAGCAATTGTCTTACTTCTAAGTCGAAGACAATCTCAATGTCTTTATCTACGTGTAGAAAAACCACACCATTTGTACATGAAAAACACAAGGTACTTGATACAGTCTGCTGTAAAAAGTACAACTAAACACTGACCCACATTTATAAGGTGCCAAAAGATGTGGAATTGGGCCAGGCATCGGCAGCTGTTAAAAAATTGCAAATTTCCCTGGTTTCCATGGAGTAAGAGCCGTTGCTGTGCACGTGATTATGACATCAATGATCATTGAATTGTCACTACAGCCAAAAGTATTGGTCGGAGAGCAACGCGGTTTGCACCATTTGATTTGTCGTCACAAAATACGTCGCATTAGCCTCTTACCAGCAGCACGGGAACAGTTTTTCCACTTTTGCATTTCTACCTGGTGTTTTTGTTAATTGAAATCGGCTACACTATACTCTGTACAATCGCGACTGGTCATTACTATATTCAACTTTTGACTATAAGTTATGTGCCCTTCGGTAGCCCAGAAGACGCCAAATCTTTGGGCCCAGCCCATTTAACTCACCCAGCAATTGTCTTACTTCTAAGTCGAAGACAATCTCAATGTCTTTATCTACGTGTAGAAAAACCACACCATTTGTACATAAAAAACACAAGGTACTTGATACAGTCTGCTGTAAAAAGTACAACTGAACACTGACCCACTTCAGTAAGGTGCCAAAAGATGCGGAATTGAGCCAGGCATCGGCAGCTGTTGAAAAATTGCAAATTTCCCTGGTTTCCATGGAGTAAGAGCCGTTGCTACGCACGTGATTATGACATCAATGATCATTCAATTGTCGCTACAGCCAAAAGTATTGGTCGGAGAGTAACGCGGATTGCACCATTCGATTTTTCGTCACAAAATACGTCGGATCAGCCTCTTACTAATAGCACTGGAACAGTTTTTCCACTTTTGCATTTTTGCCTGGTCTTTTTGTTAATTGAAACCGGCTACACTGTACTCTGTACAATCGCGACTGGTCATTACTATATTCAACTTTTGACTATCAGTTATGTGCCCTTCGGTAGCCCAGAAGACCTGAAATCTTTCGGCCAAGCCCATTTAACTCACCCAGCAATTGTCTTACTTCTAAGTGCAAGACAATCTCAATGTCTTTATCTACGTGTAGAAAAACCACACCATTTGTACGTGAAAAACACAAGGTACTTGATACAGTCTGCTGTAAAAAGTACAACTGAACACTGACCCACTTCAGTAAGGTGCCAAAAGATGCGAAATTGAGCCAGGCATCGGCAGCTGTTACAAAATTGCAAATTTCCCTGGTTTCCATGGAGTAAGAGCCGTTGCTGGGCACGTGATTATGACATCAATGATCATTGAATTGTCGCTACAGCCAAAAGTATTGGTCGGAGAGCAACGCGGTTTGCACCATTCGATTTCACGTCACAAAATACGTCGGATTAGCCACTTACCAGCAGCACTGGAACAGTTTTTCCACTTTTGCATTTTTGCCTGGTCTTTTTGTTAATTGAAATCGGCTACACTGTACTCTGTACAATCGCGACTGGTCATTACTATATTCAACTTTTGACTATAAGTTATGTGCCCTTCGGTAGCCCAGAAGACGCCAAATCTTTGGGCCAAGCCCATTTAACTCACCCAGCAATTGTCTTACTTCTAAGTCAAAGACAATCTCAATGTCTTTATCTACGTGTAGAAAAACCACACCATTTGTACATGAAAAACACAAGGTACTTGATACAGTCTGCTGTAAAAAGTACAACTAAACACTGACCCACATTTATAAGGTGCCAAAAGATGTGGAATTGGGCCAGGCATCGGCAGCTGTTAAAAAATTGCAAATTTCCCTGGTTTCCATGGAGTAAGAGCCGTTGCTGTGCACGTGATTATGACATCAATGATCATTGAATTGTCACTACAGCCAAAAGTATTGGTCGGAGAGCAACGCGGTTTGCACCATTTGATTTGTCGTCACAAAATACGTCGGATTAGCCTCTTACCAGCAGCACGGGAACAGTTTTTCCACTTTTGCATTTTTACCTGGTGTTTTTGTTAATTGAAATCGGCTACACTATACTCTGTACAATCGCGACGACTGGCCATTACTATATTCAACTTTTGACTATAAGTTATGTGCCCTTCGGTAGCCCAGAAGACGTCAAATCTTTGGGCTAAGCCCATTTAACTCACCCAGCAATTGTCTTACTTCTAAGTCCAAGACAATCTCAATGTCTTTATCTACGTGTAGAAAACCCACACCATTTGTACATGAAAAACACAAGGTACTTGATACAGTCTGCTGTAAAAAGTACAACTGACCACAGACCCACATGAATAAGGTGCCAAAAGTTGCGGAATGGAGCCAGGTATCGGCAGCTGTTGAAAAATTGCAAATTTCCCTGGTTTCCATGGAGTAAGAGCCGTTGCTGTGCACGTGATTATGACATAAATGATCATTCAATTGTCACTACAGGCAAAAGTATTGGTCGGAGAGCAACGCGGTTTGCACCATTCGATTTGTCGTCACAAAATACGTCGGATTAGCCTCTTACCAGCAGCACTGGAACAATTTTTACAATTTTGCATTTTTGCCTGGTATTTTTGTTAATTGAAATCGGCTACACTGTACTATGTACCATCGCGACTGGTCATTACTATATTCAACTTTTGACTACATGTTATGTGCCCTTCGGTAGCCCAGAAGACGTCAAATCTTTGGGCTAAGCCCATTTAACTCACCCAGCAATTGCCTTACTTCTAAGTCGAAGACAATCTCAATGTCTTTATCTACGTGTAGAAAACCACACCATTTGTACATGAAAAACACAAGGTACTTGATACAGTCTGCTGTAAAAAGTACAACTAAACACTGACCCACATTTATAGGTGCCAAAAGATGTGGAATTGGGCCAGGCATCGGCAGCTGTTGAAAAATTGCAAATTTCCCTGGTTCCATGGAGTAAGAGCCGTTGCTGGGCACGTGATTATGACATCAATGATCGTTGAATTGTCACTACAGCCAAAAGTATTGGTCGGAGAGCAACGCGGTTTGCACCATTTGATTTGTCGTCACAAAATACGTCGGATTAGCCTCTTACCAGCAGCATGGGAACAGTTTTTCCACTTTTGCATTTTTACCTGGTGTTTTTGTTAATTGAAATCGGCTACACTATACTCTGTACAATCGCGACTGGTCATTACTATATTCAACTTTTGACTATAAGTTATGTGCCCTTCGGTAGCCCAGAAGACGCCAAATCTTTGGGCCCAGCCCATTTAACTCACCCAGCAATTGTCTTACTTCTAAGTCCAAGACAATCTCAATGTCTTTATCTACGTGTAGAAAAACCACACCATTTGTACATAAAAAAACACAAGGTACTTGATACAGTCTGCTGTAAAAAGTACAACTAAACACTGACCCACATTTATAAGATGCAAAAGATGTGGAATTGGGCCAGGCATCGGCAGCTGTTAAAAAATTGCAAATTTCCCTGGTTTCCATGGAGTAAGAGCCGTTGCTGGGCACGTGATTATGACATCAATGATCATTTAATTGTCAGTACAGCCAAAAGTATTGGTCGGAGAGCAACGCGGTTTGCACCATTTGATTTGTCGTCACAAAATACGTCGGATTAGCCTCTTACCAGCAGCATGGGAACAGTTTTTCCACTTTTGCATTTTTACCTGGTGTTTTTGTTAATTGAAATCGGCTACACTATACTCTGTACAATCGCGACTGGTCATTACTATATTCAACTTTTGACTATAAGTTATGTGCCCTTCGGTAGCCCAGAAGACGCCAAATCTTTGGGCCCAGCCCATTTAACTCACCCAGCAATTGTCTTACTTCTAAGTCCAAGACAATCTCAATGTCTTTATCTACGTGTAGAAAAACCACACCATTTGTACATAAAAAACACAAGGTACTTGATACAGTCTGCTGTAAAAAGTACAACTAAACACTGACCCACATTTATAAGATGCCAAAAGATGTGGAATTGGGCCAGGCATCGGCATCTGTTAAAAAATTGCAAATTTCCCTGGTTTCCATGGAGTAAGAGCCGTTGCTGGGCACGTGATTATGACATCAATGATCATTTAATTGTCAGTACAGCCAAAAGTATTGGTCGGAGAGCAACGCGGTTTGCACCATTCGATTTGTCGTCACAAAATACGTCGGATTAGCCTCTTACCAGCAGCACTGGAACAGTTTTTCCACTTTTGCATTTTTACCTGGTCTTTTTGTTAATTGAAATCGGCTACACTGTACTCTGTACAATCGCGACTGGCCATTACTATATTCAACTTTTGACTATAAGTTATGTGCCCTTCGGTAGCCCAGAAGACGTCAAATCTTTGGGCTAAGCCCATTTAACTCACCCAGCAATTGTCTTACTTCTAAGTCCAAGACAATCTCAATGTCTTTATCTACGTGTAGAAAACCCACACCATTTGTACATGAAAAACACAAGGTACTTGATACAGTCTGCTGTAAAAAGTACAACTGACCACAGACCCACATGAATAAGGTGCCAAAAGATGCGGAATGGAGCCAGGTATCGGCAGCTGTTGAAAAATTGCAAATTTCCCTGGTTTCCATGGAGTAAGAGCCGTTGCTGTGCACGTGATTATGACATAAATGATCATTCAATTGTCACTACAGGCAAAAGTATTGGTCGGAGAGCAACGCGGTTTGCACCATTCGATTTGTCGTCACAAAATACGTCGGATTAGCCTCTTACCAGCAGCACTGGAACAATTTTTACAATTTTGCATTTTTGCCTGGTATTTTTGTTAATTGAAATCGGCTACACTGTACTATGTACCATCGCGACTGGTCAATATTATATTCAACTTTTGATTATAAGTTATGTGCCCTTCGGTAGCCCAGAAGACGTCAAATCTTTGGGCTAAGCCCATTTAACTCACCCAGCAATTGCCTTACTTCTAAGTCGAAGACAATCTCAATGTCTTTATCTACGTGTAGAAAAACCACACCATTTGTACATGAAAAACACAAGGTACTTGATACAGTCTGCTGTAAAAAGTACAACTGAACACTGACCCACTTCAGTAAGGTGCCAAAAGATGCGGAATTGAGCCAGGCATCGGTAGGTGTTAAAAAATTGCAAATTTCCCTGGTTTCCATGGAGTAAGAGCCGTTGCTGGGCACGTGATTATGACATAAATGATCATTCAATTGTCACTACAGCCAAAAGTATTGGTCGGAGAGCAACGCGGTTTGCACCATTCGATTTGCCGTCACAAAATACGTCGGATTAGCCTCTTACCAGCAGCACTGGAACAGTTTTTCCACTTTTGCATTTTTACCTGGTGTTTTTGTTAATTGAAATCGGCTACACTGTACTCTGTACAATCGCGACTGGTCATTACTATATTCAACTTTTGACTATAAGTTATGTGCCCTTCGGTAGCCCAGAAGACCTGAAATCTTTGGGCTAAGCCCATTTAACTCACCCAGCAATTGCCTTACTTCTACGTGCAAGACAATCTCAATGTCTTTATCTACGTGTAGAAAAACCACACCATTTGTACGTGAAAAACACAAGGTACTTGATACAGTCTGCTGTAAAAAGTACAACTGACCACAGACCCACATGAATAAGGTGCCAAAAGATGAGGAATTGAGCCAGGCATCGGCAGCTGTTGAAAAATTCCAAATTTCCCTGGTTTCCATGGAGAATGAGCCGTTGCTACGCACGTGATTATGACATCAATGATCATTCAATTGTCGCTACAGCCAAAAGTATTGGTCGGAGAGTAACGCGGATAGCACCATTCGATTTGTCGTCACAAAATACGTCGGATTAGCCTCTTACTAGTAGCACTGGAACAGTTTTTCCACTTTTGCATTTTTGCCTGGTCTTTTTGTTAATTGAAACCGGTTACACTGTACTCTGTACAATCGCGACTGGTCATTACTATATTCAACTTTTGACTATAAGTTATGTGCCCTTCGGTAGCCCAGAAGACGCGAAATCTTTGGGCCAAGCCCATTTAACTCACCCAGCAATTGTCTTACTTCTAAGTCAAAGACAATCTCAATGTCTTTATCTACGTGTAGAAAAACCACACCATTTGTACATGAAAAACACAAGGTACTTGATACAGTCTGCTGTAAAAAAGTACAACTAAACACTGACCCACATTTATAAGGTGCCAAAAGATGTGGAATTGGGCCAGGCATCGGCAGCTGTTGAAAAATTGCAAATTTCCCTGGTTTCCATGGAGTAAGAGCCGTTGCTGGGCACGTGATTATGACATCAATGATCGTTGAATTGTCACTACAGCCAAAAGTATTGGTCGGAGAGCAACGCGGTTTGCACCATTTGATTTGTCGTCACAAAATACGTCGGATTAGCCTCTTACCAGCAGCATGGGAACAGTTTTTCCACTTTTGCATTTTTACCTGGTGTTTTTGTTAATTGAAATCGGCTACACTATACTCTGTACAATCGCGACTGGTCATTACTATATTCAACTTTTGACTATAAGTTATGTGCCCTTCGGTAGCCCAGAAGACGCCAAATCTTTGGGCCCAGCCCATTTAACTCACCCAGCAATTGTCTTACTTCTAAGTGCAAGACAATCTCAATGTCTTTATCTACGTGTAGAAAAACCACACCATTTGTACATAAAAAACACAAGGTACTTGATACAGTCTGCTGTAAAAAGTACAACTAAACACTGACCCACATTTATAAGATGCCAAAAGATGTGGAATTGGGCCAGGCATCGGCATCTGTTAAAAAATTGCAAATTTCCCTGGTTTCCATGGAGTAAGAGCCGTTGCTGGGCACGTGATTATGACATCAATGATCATTTAATTGTCAGTACAGCCAAAAGTATTGGTCGGAGAGCAACGCGGTTTGCACCATTCGATTTGTCGTCACAAAATACGTCGGATTAGCCTCTTACCAGCAGCACTGGAACAGTTTTTCCACTTTTGCATTTTTACCTGGTCTTTTTGTTAATTGAAATCGGCTACACTGTACTCTGTACAATCGCGACTGGCCATTACTATATTCAACTTTTGACTATAAGTTATGTGCCCTTCGGTAGCCCAGAAGACGTCAAATCTTTGGGCTAAGCCCATTTAACTCACCCAGCAATTGTCTTACTTCTAAGTCCAAGACAATCTCAATGTCTTTATCTACGTGTAGAAAACCCACACCATTTGTACATGAAAAACACAAGGTACTTGATACAGTCTGCTGTAAAAAGTACAACTGACCACAGACCCACATGAATAAGGTGCCAAAAGTTGCGGAATGGAGCCAGGTATCGGCAGCTGTTGAAAAATTGCAAATTTCCCTGGTTTCCATGGAGTAAGAGCCGTTGCTGTGCACGTGATTATGACATAAATGATCATTCAATTGTCACTACAGGCAAAAGTATTGGTCGGAGAGCAACGCGGTTTGCACCATTCGATTTGTCGTCACAAAATACGTCGGATTAGCCTCTTACCAGCAGCACTGGAACAATTTTTACAATTTTGCATTTTTGCCTGGTATTTTTGTTAATTGAAATCGGCTACACTGTACTATGTACCATCGCGACTGGTCATTACTATATTCAACTTTTGACTACATGTTATGTGCCCTTCGGTAGCCCAGAAGACGTCAAATCTTTGGGCTAAGCCCATTTAACTCACCCAGCAATTGCCTTACTTCTAAGTCGAAGACAATCTCAATGTCTTTATCTACGTGTAGAAAAACCACACCATTTGTACATGAAAAACACAAGGTACTTGATACAGTCTGCTGTAAAAAGTACAACTAAACACTGACCCACATTTATAGGTGCCAAAAGATGTGGAATTGGGCCAGGCATCGGCAGCTGTTGAAAAATTGCAAATTTCCCTGGTTTCCATGGAGTAAGAGCCGTTGCTGGGCACGTGATTATGACATCAATGATCGTTGAATTGTCACTACAGCCAAAAGTATTGGTCGGAGAGCAACGCGGTTTGCACCATTTGATTTGTCGTCACAAAATACGTCGGATTAGCCTCTTACCAGCAGCATGGGAACAGTTTTTCCACTTTTGCATTTTTACCTGGTGTTTTTGTTAATTGAAATCGGCTACACTATACTCTGTACAATCGCGACTGGTCATTACTATATTCAACTTTTGACTATAAGTTATGTGCCCTTCGGTAGCCCAGAAGACGCCAAATCTTTGGGCCCAGCCCATTTAACTCACCCAGCAATTGTCTTACTTCTAAGTCCAAGACAATCTCAATGTCTTTATCTACGTGTAGAAAAACCACACCATTTGTACATAAAAAACACAAGGTACTTGATACAGTCTGCTGTAAAAAGTACAACTAAACACTGACCCACATTTATAAGATGCCAAAAGATGTGGAATTGGGCCAGGCATCGGCAGCTGTTAAAAAATTGCAAATATCCCTGGTTTCCATGGAGTAAGAGCCGTTGCTGGGCACGTGATTATGACATCAATGATCATTTAATTGTCAGTACAGCCAAAAGTATTGGTCGGAGAGCAACGCGGTTTGCACCATTCGATTTGTCGTCACAAAATACGTCGGATTAGCCTCTTACCAGCAGCACTGGAACAGTTTTTCCACTTTTGCATTTTTACCTGGTCTTTTTGTTAATTGAAATCGGCTACACTGTACTCTGTACAATCGCGACTGGCCATTACTATATTCAACTTTTGACTATAAGTTATGTGCCCTTCGGTAGCCCAGAAGACGTCAAATCTTTGGGCTAAGCCCATTTAACTCACCCAGCAATTGTCTTACTTCTAAGTCCAAGACAATCTCAATGTCTTTATCTACGTGTAGAAAACCCACACCATTTGTACATGAAAAACACAAGGTACTTGATACAGTCTGCTGTAAAAAGTACAACTGACCACAGACCCACATGAATAAGGTGCCAAAAGATGCGGAATGGAGCCAGGTATCGGCAGCTGTTGAAAAATTGCAAATTTCCCTGGTTTCCATGGAGTAAGAGCCGTTGCTGTGCACGTGATTATGACATAAATGATCATTCAATTGTCACTACAGGCAAAAGTATTGGTCGGAGAGCAACGCGGTTTGCACCATTCGATTTGTCGTCACAAAATACGTCGGATTAGCCTCTTACCAGCAGCACTGGAACAATTTTTACAATTTTGCATTTTTGCCTGGTATTTTTGTTAATTGAAATCGGCTACACTGTACTATGTACCATCGCGACTGGTCAATATTATATTCAACTTTTGATTATAAGTTATGTGCCCTTCGGTAGCCCAGAAGACGTCAAATCTTTGGGCTAAGCCCATTTAACTCACCCAGCAATTGCCTTACTTCTAAGTCGAAGACAATCTCAATGTCTTTATCTACGTGTAGAAAAACCACACCATTTGTACATGAAAAACACAAGGTACTTGATACAGTCTGCTGTAAAAAGTACAACTGAACACTGACCCACTTCAGTAAGGTGCCAAAAGATGCGGAATTGAGCCAGGCATCGGTAGGTGTTAAAAAATTGCAAATTTCCCTGGTTTCCATGGAGTAAGAGCCGTTGCTGGGCACGTGATTATGACATAAATGATCATTCAATTGTCACTACAGCCAAAAGTATTGGTCGGAGAGCAACGCGGTTTGCACCATTCGATTTGCCGTCACAAAATACGTCGGATTAGCCTCTTACCAGCAGCACTGGAACAGTTTTTCCACTTTTGCATTTTTACCTGGTGTTTTTGTTAATTGAAATCGGCTACACTGTACTCTGTACAATCGCGACTGGTCATTACTATATTCAACTTTTGACTATAAGTTATGTGCCCTTCGGTAGCCCAGAAGACCTGAAATCTTTGGGCTAAGCCCATTTAACTCACCCAGCAATTGCCTTACTTCTACGTGCAAGACAATCTCAATGTCTTTATTTACGTGTAGAAAAACCACACCATTTGTACGTGAAAAACACAAGGTACTTGATACAGTCTGCTGTAAAAAGTACAACTGAACACTGACCCACTTCAGTAAGGTGCCAAAAGATGCGGAATTGAGCCAGGCATCGGCAGCTGTTGAAAAATTGCAAATTTCCCTGCTTTCCATGGAGTAAGAGCCGTTGCTGTGCACGTGATTATGACATAAATGATCATTCAATTGTCACTACAGCCAAAAGTATTGGTCGGAGAGCAACGCGGTTTGCACCATTCGATTTGTCGTCACAAAATACGTCGAATTAGCCTCTTACCAGCAGCACTGGAACAATTTTTCCAATTTTGCATTTTTGCCTGGTATTTTTGTTAATTGAAATCGGCTACACTGTACTCTGTACAATCGCGACTGGTTATTACTATATTCAGCTTTTAACTATAAGTTATGTGCCCTTCGGTAGCCCAGAAGACGTCAAATCTTTGGGCTAAGCCCATTTAACTCACCCAGCAATTGCCTTACTTCTAAGTCCAAGACAATCTCAATGTCTTTATCTACGTGTAGAAAACCCACACCATTTGTACATAAAAAACACAAGGTACTTGACACAGTCTGCTGTAAAAAGTACAACTGACCACAGACCCACATGAATAAGGTGCCAAAAGATCCGGAATTGAGCCAGGTATCGGCAGCTGTTGAAAAATTGCAAATTTCCCTGGTTTCCATGGAGTAAGAGCCGTTGCTGTGCACGTGATTATGACATAAATGATCATTCAAATGTCAGTACAGCCAAAAGTATTGGTCGGAGAGCAACGCGGTTTGCACCATTCGATTTGTCGTCACAAAATACGTCGGATTAGCCTCTTACCAGCAGCACTGGAACAATTTTTACAATTTTGCATTTTTGCCTGGTATTTTTGTTAATTAAAATCGGCTACACTGTACTATGTACCATCGCGACTGGTCATTACTATATTCAACTTTTGACTATATGTTATGTGCCCTTCGGTAGCCCAGAAGACGTCAAATCTTTGGGCTAAGCCAATTTAACTCACCCAGCAATTGCCTTACTTCTAAGTCAAAGACAATCTCAATGTCTTTATCTACGTGTAGAAAAACCACACCATTTGTACATGAAAAACACAAGGTACTTGATACAGTCTGCTGTAAAAAGTACAACTAAACACTGACCCACATTTATAAGGTGCCAAAAGATGCGGAATTGGGCCAGGCATCGGCAGCTGTTAAAAAATTGCAAATTTCCCTGGTTTCCATGGAGTAAGAGCCGTTGCTGGGCACGTGATTATGACATCAATGATCATTGAATTGTCACTACAGCCAAAAGTATTGGTCGGAGAGCAACGCGGTTTGCACCATTTGATTTGTCGTCACAAAATACGTTGGATTAGCCTCTTACCAGCAGCACGGGAACAGTTTTTCCACTTTTGCATTTTTACCTGGTGTTTTTGTTAATTGAAATCGGCTACACTATACTCTGTACAATCGCGACTGGTCATTACTATATTCAACTTTTGACTATAAGTTATGTGCCCTTCGGTAGCCCAGAAGACGCCAAATCTTTGGGCCCAGCCCATTTAACTCACCCAGCAATTGTCTTACTTCTAAGTCGAAGACAATCTCAATGTCTTTATCTACGTGTAGAAAAACCACACCATTTGTACGTGAAAAACACAAGGTACTTGATACAGTCTGCTGTAAAAAGTACAACTGAACACTGACCCACTTCAGTAAGGTGCCAAAAGATGCGGAATTGAGCCAGGCATCGGTAGGTGTTAAAAAATTGCAAATTTCCCTGGTTTCCATGGAGTAAGAGCCGTTGCTGGGCACGTGATTATGACATAAATGATCATTCAATTGTCACTACAGCCAAAAGTATTGGTCGGAGAGCAACGCGGTTTGCACCATTCGATTTGCCGTCACAAAATACGTCGGATTAGCCTCTTACCAGCAGCACTGGAACAGTTTTTCCACTTTTGCATTTTTACCTGGTGTTTTTGTTAATTGAAATCGGCTACACTGTACTCTGTACAATCGCGACTGGTCATTACTATATTCAACTTTTGACTATAAGTTATGTGCCCTTCGGTAGCCCAGAAGACCTGAAATCTTTGGGCTAAGCCCATTTAACTCACCCAGCAATTGCCTTACTTCTACGTGCAAGACAATCTCAATGTCTTTATTTACGTGTAGAAAAACCACACCATTTGTACGTGAAAAACACAAGGTACTTGATACAGTCTGCTGTAAAAAGTACAACTGAACACTGACCCACTTCAGTAAGGTGCCAAAAGATGCGGAATTGAGCCAGGCATCGGCAGCTGTTGAAAAATTGCAAATTTCCCTGCTTTCCATGGAGTAAGAGCCGTTGCTGTGCACGTGATTATGACATAAATGATCATTCAATTGTCACTACAGGCAAAAGTATTGGTCAGAGAGCAACGCGGTTTGCACCATTCGATTTGTCGTCACAAAATACGTCGAATTAGCCTCTTACCAGCAGCACTGGAACAATTTTTCCAATTTTGCATTTTTGCCTGGTATTTTTGTTAATTGAAATCGGCTACACTGTACTCTGTACAATCGCGACTGGTTATTACTATATTCAGCTTTTAACTATAAGTTATGTGCCCTTCGGTAGCCCAGAAGACGTCAAATCTTTGGGCCCAGCCCATTTAACTCACCCAGCAATTGCCTTACTTCTAAGTCCAAGACAATCTCAATGTCTTTATCTACGTGTAGAAAACCCACACCATTTGTACATAAAAAACACAAGGTACTTGACACAGTCTGCTGTAAAAAGTACAACTGACCACAGACCCACATGAATAAGGTGCCAAAAGATCCGGAATTGAGCCAGGTATCGGCAGCTGTTGAAAAATTGCAAATTTCCCTGGTTTCCATGGAGTAAGAGCCGTTGCTGTGCACGTGATTATGACATAAATGATCATTCAAATGTCAGTACAGCCAAAAGTATTGGTCGGAGAGCAACGCGGTTTGCACCATTCGATTTGTCGTCACAAAATACGTCGGATTAGCCTCTTACCAGCAGCACTGGAACAATTTTTCCAATTTTGCATTTTTGCCTGGTATTTTTGTTAATTAAAATCGGCTACACTGTACTATGTACCATCGCGACTGGTCATTACTATATTCAACTTTTGACTATATGTTATGTGCCCTTCGGTAGCCCAGAAGACGTCAAATCTTTGGGCTAAGCCAATTTAACTCACCCAGCAATTGCCTTACTTCTAAGTCAAAGACAATCTCAATGTCTTTATCTACGTGTAGAAAAACCACACCATTTGTACATGAAAAACACAAGGTACTTGATACAGTCTGCTGTAAAAAGTACAACTAAACACTGACCCACATTTATAAGGTGCCAAAAGATGCGGAATTGGGCCAGGCATCGGCAGCTGTTAAAAAATTGCAAATTTCCCTGGTTTCCATGGAGTAAGAGCCGTTGCTGGGCACGTGATTATGACATCAATGATCATTGAATTGTCACTACAGCCAAAAGTATTGGTCGGAGAGCAACGCGGTTTGCACCATTTGATTTGTCGTCACAAAATACGTTGGATTAGCCTCTTACCAGCAGCACGGGAACAGTTTTTCCACTTTTGCATTTTTACCTGGTGTTTTTGTTAATTGAAATCGGCTACACTATACTCTGTACAATCGCGACTGGTCATTACTATATTCAACTTTTGACTATAAGTTATGTGCCCTTCGGTAGCCCAGAAGACGCCAAATCTTTGGGCCAAGCCCATTTAACTCACCCAGCAATTGTCTTACTTCTAAGTCGAAGACAATCTCAATGTCTTTATCTACGTGTAGAAAAACCACACCATTTGTACATAAAAAACACAAGGTACTTGATACAGTCTGCTGTAAAAAGTACAACTAAACACTGACCCACATTTATAAGGTGCCAAAAGATGTGGAATTGGGCCAGGCATCGGCAGCTGTTAAAAAATTGCAAATTTCCCTGGTTTCCATGGAGTAAGAGCCGTTGCTGTGCACGTGATTATGACATAAATGATCATTCAATTGTCACTACAGGCAAAAGTATTGGTCGGAAAGCAACGCGGTTTGCACCATTCGATTTTTCGTCACAAAATACGTCGGATTATCCTCTTACCAGCAGCACTGGAACAATTTTTCCAATTTTGCATTTTTGCCTGGTCTTTTTGTTAATTGAAATCGGCTACACTGTACTATGTACCATCGCGACTGGTCATTACTATATTCAACTTTTGACTATATGTTATGTGCCCTTCGGTAGCCCAGAATACATCAAATCTTTGGGCTAAGCCCATTTAACTCACCCAGCAATTGCCTTACTTCTAAGTCGAAGACAATCTCAATGTCTTTATCTACGTGTAGAAAAACCAGACCATTTGTACATGAAAAACACAAGGTACTTGATACAGTCTGCTGTAAAAAGTACAACTGAACACTGACCCACTTCAGTAAGGTGCCAAAAGATGCGGAATTGAGCCAGGCATCGGCAGCTGTTGAAAAATTCCAAATTTCCCTGGTTTCCATGGAGAATGAGCCGTTGCTACGCACGTGATTATGACATCAATGATCATTCAATTGTCGCTACAGCCAAAAGTATTGGTCGGAGAGTAACGCGGATAGCACCATTCGATTTTTCGTCACAAAATACGTCGGATTAGCCTCTTACTAGTAGCACTGGAACAGTTTTTTCCACTTTTGCATTTTTGCCTGGTCTTTTTGTTAATTGAAACCGGCTACACTGTACTCTGTACAATCGCGACTGTCATTACTATATTCAACTTTTGACTATAAGTTATGTGCCCTTCGGTAGCCCAGAAGACGCCAAATCTTTGGGCCAAGCCCATTTAACTCACCCAGCAATTGTCTTACTTCTAAGTCAAAGACAATCTCAATGTCTTTATCTACGTGTAGAAAAACCACACCATTTGTACATGAAAAACACAAGGTACTTGATACAGTCTGCTGTAAAAAGTACAACTAAACACTGACCCACATTTATAAGGTGCCAAAAGATGTGGAATTGGGCCAGGCATCGGCAGCTGTTGAAAAATTGCAAATTTCCCTGGTTTCCATGGAGTAAGAGCCGTTGCTGGGCCCGTGATTATGACATCAATGATCGTTGAATTGTCACTACAGCCAAAAGTATTGGTCGGAGAGCAACGCGGTTTGCACCATTTGATTTGTCGTCACAAAATACGTCGGATTAGCCTCTTACCAGCAGCATGGGAACAGTTTTTCCACTTTTGCATTTTTACCTGGTGTATTTGTTAATTGAAATCGGCTACACTATACTCTGTACAATCGCGACTGGTCATTACTATATTCAACTTTTGACTATATGTTATGTGCCCTTCGGTAGCCCAGAAGACGCCAAATCTTTGGGCCCAGCCCATTTAACTCACCCAGCAATTGTCTTACTTCTAAGTCCAAGACAATCTCAATGTCCTTTATCTACGTGTAGAAAAACCACACCATTTGTACATAAAAAACACAAGGTACTTGATACAGTCTGCTGTAAAAAGTACAACTAAACACTGACCCACATTTATAAGATGCCAAAAGATGTGGAATTGGGCCAGGCATCGGCAGCTGTTAAAAAATTGCAAATTTCCCTGGTTTCCATGGAGTAAGAGCCGTTGCTGGGCACGTGATTATGATATCAATGATCATTTAATTGTCAGTACAGCCAAAAGTATTGGTCGGAGAGCAACGCGGTTTGCACCATTCGATTTGTCGTCACAAAATACGTCGGATTAGCCTCTTACCAGCAGCACTGGAACAGTTTTTCCACTTTTGCATTTTTACCTGGTCTTTTTGTTAATTGAAATCGGCTACACTGTACTCTGTACAATCGCGACTGGTCATTACTATATTCAACTTTTGACTATAAGTTATGTGCCCTTCGGTAGCCCAGAAGACGTCAAATCTTTGGGCTAAGCCCATTTAACTCACCCAGCAATTGCCTTACTTCTAAGTCGAAGACAATCTCAATGTCTTTATCTACGTGTAGAAAAACCACACCATTTGTACATAAAAAACACAAGGTACTTGATACAGTCTGCTGTAAAAAGTACAACTGAACACTGACCCACTTCAGTAAGGTGCCAAAAGATGCGGAATTGAGCCAGGCATCGGCAGCTGTTGAAAAATTGCAAATATCCCTGGTTTCCATGGAGTAAGAGCCGTTGCTGTGCATGTGATTATGACATAAATGATCATTCAATTGTCACTACAGGCAAAAGTATTGGTCGGAGAGCAACGCGGTTTGCACCATTCGATTTGCCGTCACAAAATACGTCGGATTAGCCTCTTACCAGCAGCACTGGAACAGTTTTTCCACTTTTGCATTTTTACCTGGTCTTTTTGTTAATCGAAATCGGCTACACTGTACTCTGTACAATCGCGACTGGTTATTACTATATTCAACTTTTGACTATATGTTATGTGCCCTTCGGTAGCCCAGAAGACGTCAAATCTTTGGGCTAAGCCCATTTAACTCACCCAGCAATTGCCTTACTTCTAAGTCGAAGACAATCTCAATGTCTTTATCTACGTGTAGAAAAACCACACCATTTGTACATGAAAAACACAAGGTACTTGATACAGTCTGCTGTAAAAAGTACAACTGAACACTGACCCACTTCAGTAAGGTGCCAAAAGATGCGGAATTGAGCCAGGCATCGGCAGCTGTTGAAAAATTGCAAATTTCCCTGGTTTCCATGAGTAAGAGCCGTTGCTGTGCACGTGATTATGACATCAATGATCATTCAATTGTCGCTACAGCCAGCCAAAAGTATTGGTCGGAGAGCAACGCGGATTGCACCATTCGATTTTTCGTCACAAAATACGACGGATTAGCCTCTTACTAGTAGCACTGGAACAGTTTTTCCACTTTTGCATTTTTGCCTGGTCTTTTTGTTAATTGAAACCGGCTACACTGTACTCTGTACAATCGCGACTGGTCATTACTATATTCAAATTTTGACTATCAGTTATGTGCCCTTCGGTAGCCCAGAAGACCTGAAATCTTTGGGCTAAGCCCATTTAACTCACCCAGCAATTGTCTTACTTCTAAGTCAAAGACAATCTCAATGTCTTTATCTACGTATAGAAAAACCACACCATTTGTACGTGAAAAACACAAGGTACTTGATACAGTCTGCTGTAAAAAGTACAACTGAACACTGACCCACTTCAGTAAGGTGCCAAAAGATGCGGAATTGAGCCAGGCATCGGCAGGTGTTAAAAAATTGCAAATTTCCCTGGTTTCCATGGAGTAAGAGCCGTTGCTGGGCACGTGATTATGACATAAATGATCATTCAATTGTCACTACAGCCAAAAGTATTGGTCGGAGAGCAACGCGGTTTGCACCATTCGATTTGCCGTCACAAAATACGTCGGATTAGCCTCTTACCAGCAGCACTGGAACAGTTTTTTCCACTTTTGCATTTTTACCTGCTGTTTTTGTTAATTGAAATCGGCTACACTGTACTCTGTACAATCGCGACTGGTCATTACTATATTCAACTTTTGACTATAAGTTATGTGCCCTTCGGTAGCCCAGAAGACCTGAAATCTTTGGGCTAAGCCCATTTAACTCACCCAGCAATTGCCTTACTTCTACGTGCAAGACAATCTCAATGTCTTTATCTACGTGTAGAAAAACCACACCATTTGTACGTGAAAAACACAAGGTACTTGATACAGTCTGCTGTAAAAAGTACAACTGAACACTGACCACTTCAGTAAGGTGCCAAAAGATGCGGAATTGAGCCAGGCATCGGCAGCTGTTGAAAATTGCAAATTTCCCTGCTTTCCATGGAGTAAGAGCCGTTGCTGTGCACGTGATTATGACATAAATGATCATTCAATTGTCACTACAGGCAAAAGTATTGGTCGGAGAGCAACGCGGTTTGCACCATTCGATTTGTCGTCACAAAATACGTCGAATTAGCCTCTTACCAGCAGCACTGGAACAATTTTTCCAATTTTGCATTTTTGCCTGGTCTTTTTGTTAATTGAAATCGGCTACACTGTACTATGTACCATCGCGACTGGTCATTACTATATTCAACTTTTGACTATATGTTATGTGCCCTTCGGTAGCCCAGAAGACCTGAAATCTTTGGGCTAAGCCAATTTAACTCACCCAGCAATTGCCTTACTTCTAAGTCAAAGACAATCTCAATGTCTTTATCTACGTGTAGAAAAAACCACACCATTTGTACATGAAAAACACAAGGTACTTGATACAGTCTGCTGTAAAAAGTACAACTGAACACTGACCCACTTCAGTAAGGTGCCAAAAGATGCGGAATTGAGCCAGGCATCGGCAGCTGTTGAAAAATTGCAAATTTCCCTGGTTTCCATGGAGTAAGAGCCGTTGCTACGCACGTGATTATGACATAAATGATCATTCAATTGTCGCTACAGCCAAAAGTATTGGTCGGAGAGCAACGCGGATTGCACCATTCGATTTTTCGTCACAAAATACGTCGGATTAGCCTCTTACCAGCAGCACTGGAACAGTTTTTCCAATTTTGCATTTTTACCTGGTCTTTTTGTTAATTGAAATCGGCTACACTGTACTCTGTACAATCGCGACTGGTTATTACTATATTCAGCTTTTAACTATATGTTATGTGCCCTTCGGTAGCCCAGAAGACGTCAAATCTTTGGGCTAAGCCCATTTAACTCACCCAGCAATTGCCTTACTTCTAAGTCCAAGACAATCTCAATGTCTTTATCTACGTGTAGAAAACCCACACCATTTGTACATAAAAAACACAAGGTACTTGACACAGTATGCTGTAAAAAGTACAACTGACCACAGACCCACATGAATAAGGTGCCAAAAGATCCGGAATTGAGCCAGGTATCGGCAGCTGTTGAAAAATTGCAAATTTCCCTGGTCTCCATGGAGTAAGAGCCGTTGCTGTGCACGTGATTATGACATAAATGATCATTCAAATGTCAGTACAGCCAAAAGTATTGGTCGGAGAGCAACGCGGTTTGCACCATTCGATTTGTCGTCACAAAATACGTCGGATTAGCCTCTTACCAGCAGCACTGGAACAATTTTTCCAATTTTGCATTTTTGCCTGGTATTTTTGTTAATTAAAATCGGCTACACTGTACTATGTACCATCGCGACTGGTCATTACTGTATTCAACTTTTGACTATATGTTATGTGCCCTTCGGTAGCCCAGAAGACGTCAAATCTTTGGCCTAAGCCAATTTAACTCACCCAGCAATTGCCTTACTTCTAAGTCAAAGACAATCTCAATGTCTTTATCTACGTGTAGAAAAACCACACCATTTGTACATGAAAAACACAAGGTACTTGATACAGTCTGCTGTAAAAAGTACAACTGAACACTGACCCACTTCAGTAAAATGCCAAAAGACGCGGAATTGAGCCAGGCATCGGCAGCTGTTGAAAAATTGTAAATTTCCCTGGTTTCCATGGAGTAAGAGCCGTTGCTACGCACGTGATTATGACATAAATGATCATTCAATTGTCAGTACAGCCAAAAGTATTGGTCGGAGAGCAACGCGGTTTGCACCATTCGATTTGTCGTCACAAAATACGTCGGATTAGCCACTTACCAGCAGCACTGGAACAGTTTTTCCACTTTTGCATTTCTACCTGGTCTTTTTGTTAATTGAAATCGGCTACACTGTACTCTGTACAATCGCGACTGGTCATTACTATATTCAACTTTTGACTATAAGTTATGTGCCCTTCGGTAGCCCAGAAGACGTCAAATCTTTGGGCTAAGCCCATTTAATTCACCCAGCAATTGTCTTACTTCTAAGTCCAAGACAATCTCAATGTCTTTATCTACGTGTAGAAAAACCACACCATTTGTACATAAAAAACACAAGGTACTTGATACAGTCTGCTGTAAAAAGTACAACTGACCACAGACCCACATGAATAAGGTGCCAAAAGATGCGGAATTGAGCCAGGCATCGGGAGCTGTTGAAAAATTGCAAATTTCCCTGGTTTCCATGGAGTAAGAGCCGTTGCTACGCACGTGATTATGACATCAATGATCATTCAATTGTCGCTACAGCCAAAAGTATTGGTCGGAGAGCAACGCGGATTGCACCATTCGATTTCTCGTCACAAAATACGTCGGATTAGCCTCTTACTAGTAGCACTGGAACAGTTTTTCCACTTTTGCATTTTTGCCTGGTCTTTTTGTTAATTGAAATCGGCTACACTGTACTCTGTACAATCGCGACTGGTCATTACTATATTCAACTTTTGACTATAAGTTATGTGCCCTTCGGTAGCCCAGAAGACCTGAAATCTTTGGGCTAAGCCCATAACCCACCCAGCAATTGCCTTACTTCTAAGTGCAAGACAATCTCAATGTCTTTATCTACGTGTAGAAAAACCAGACCATTTGTACGTGAAAAACACATCAATGATCAATGAATTGTCACTACAGCCAAAAGTATTGGTCGGAGAGTAACGCTGATTGCACCATTCGATTTTTCGTCACAAAATACGTCGGATTAGCCTCTTACCAGCAGCACTGGAACAGTTTTTCCAATTTTGCATTTTTACCTGGTCTTTTTGTTAATTGAAATCGGCTACACTGTACTCTGTACAATCGCGACTGGTTATTACTATATTCAGCTTTTAACTATATGTTATGTGCCCTTCGGTAGCCCAGAAGACGTCAAATCTTTGGGCTAAGCCCATTTAACTCACCCAGCAATTGCCTTACTTCTAAGTCCAAGACAATCTCAATGTCTTTATCTACGTGTAGAAAACCCACACCATTTGTACATAAAAAACACAAGGTACTTGATACAGTCTGCTGTAAAAAGTACAACTGACCACAGACCCACATGAATAAGGTGCCAAAAGATGCGGAATTGAGCCAGGTATCGGCAGCTGTTGAAAAATTGCAAATTTCCCTGGTTTCCATGGAGTAAGAGCCGTTGCTGTGCACGTGATTATGACATAAATGATCATTCAAATGTCAGTACAGCCAAAAGTATAGGTCGGAGAGCAACGCGGTTTGCACCATTCGATTTGTCGTCACAAAATACGTCGGATTAGCCTCTTACCAGCAGCACTGGAACAATTTTTCCAATTTTGCATTTTTGCTTGGTATTTTTGTTTATTGAAATCGGCTACACTGTACTATGTACCATCGCGACTGGTCATTACTATATTCAACTTTTGACTATATGTTATGTGCCCTTCGGTAGCCCAGAAGACGTCAAATCTTTGGGCTAAGCCCATTTAACTCACCCAGCAATTGCCTTACTTCTAAGTCAAAGACAATCTCAATGTCTTTATCTACGTGTAGAAAAACCACACCATTTGTACATAAAAAACACAAGGTACTTGATACAGTCTGCTGTAAAAAGTACAACTGAACACTGACCCACTTCAGTAAAATGCCAAAAGATGCGGAATTGAGCCAGGCATCGGCAGCTGTTGAAAAATTGCAAATTTCCCTGGTTTCCATGGAGTAAGAGCCGTTGCTACGCACGTGATTATGACATAAATGATCATTCAAATGTCAGTACAGCCAAAAGTATTGGTCGGAGAGCAACGCGGTTTGCACCATTCGATTTGTCGTCACAAAATACGTCGGATTAGCCACTTACCAGCAGCACTGGAACAGTTTTTCCACTTTTGCATTTCTACCTGGTCTTTTTGTTAATTGAAATCGGCTACACTGTACTCTGTACAATCGCGACTGGTCATTACTATATTCAACTTTTGACTATAAGTTATGTGCCCTTCGGTAGCCCAGAAGACGTCAAATCTTTGGGCTAAGCCCATTTAATTCACCCAGCAATTGTCTTACTTCTAAGTCCAAGACAATCTCAATGTCTTTATCTACGTGTAGAAAAACCACACCATTTGTACATAAAAAACACAAGGTACTTGATACAGTCTGCTGTAAAAGAACAACTGACCACAGACCCACATGAATAAGGTGCCAAAAGATGCGGAATTGAGCCAGGTATCGGCAGCTGTTAAAAAAATGCCAATTTCCCTGGTTTCCATGGAGTAAGAGCCGTTGCTGTGCACGTGATTATGACATAAATGATCATTCAATTGTCACTACAGGCAAAAGTATTGGTCGGAGAGCAACGCGGTTTGCACCATTCGATTTGTCGTCACAAAATACGTCGGATTAGCCTCTTACCAGCAGCACTGGAACAATTTTTCCAATTTTACATTTTTGCCTGGTCTTTTTGTTAATTGAAATCGGCTACACTGTACTATGTACCATCGCGACTGGTCATTACTATATTCAACTTTTGACTATATGTTATGTGCCCTTCGGTAGCCCAGAAATCCTGAAATCTTTGGGCCCAGCCCATTTAACTCACCCAGCAATTGTCTTACTTCTAAGTCCAAGACAATCTCAATGTCTTTATCTACGTGTAGAAAAACCACACCATTTGTACATAAAAAACACAAGGTACTTGATACAGTCTGCTGTAAAAAGTACAACTGACCACAGACCCACATGAATAAGGTGCCAAAAGATGCGGAATTGAGCCAGGCATCGGGAGCTGTTGAAAAATTGCAAATTTCCCTGGTTTCCATGGAGTAAGAGCCGTTGCTACGCACGTGATTATGACATCAATGATCATTCAATTGTCGCTACAGCCAAAAGTATTGGTCGGAGAGCAACGCGGATTGCACCATTCGATTTCTCGTCACAAAATACGTCGGATTAGCCTCTTACTAGTAGCACTGGAACAGTTTTTCCACTTTTACATTTTTGCCTGGTCTTTTTGTTAATTGAAACCGGCTACACTGTACTCTGTACAATCGCGACTGGTCATTACTATATTCAACTTTTGACTATAAGTTATGTGCCCTTCGGTAGCCCAGGAGACCTGAAATCTTTGGGCTAAGCCCATTTAACTCACCCAGCAATTGTCTTACTTCTAAGTCGAAGACAATCTCAATGTCTTTATCTACGTGTAGAAAAACCACACCATTTGTACGTGAAAAACACAAGGTACTTGATACAGTCTGCTGTAAAAAGTACAACTGAACACTGACCCACTTCAGTAAGGTGCCAAAAGATTCGGAATTGAGCCAGGCATCGGCAGCTGTTGAAAAATTGCAAATTTCCCTGGTTTCCATGGAGTAAGAGCCGTTGCTGGGCACGTGATTATGATATCAATGATCATTTAATTGTCAGTACAGCCAAAAGTATTGGTCGGAGAGCAACGCGGTTTGCACCATTCGATTTGTCGTCACAAAATACGTCGGATTAGCCTCTTACCAGCAGCACTGGAACAGTTTTTCCACTTTTGCATTTTTACCTGGTCTTTTTGTTAATTGAAATCGGCTACACTGTACTCTGTACAATCGCGACTGGTCATTACTATATTCAACTTTTGACTATAAGTTATGTGCCCTTCGGTAGCCCAGAAGACGTCAAATCTTTGGGCTAAGCCCATTTAACTCACCCAGCAATTGCCTTACTTCTAAGTCGAAGACAATCTCAATGTCTTTATCTACGTGTAGAAAAACCACACCATTTGTACATAAAAAACACAAGGTACTTGATACAGTCTGCTGTAAAAAGTACAACTGAACACTGACCCACTTCAGTAAGGTGCCAAAAGATGCGGAATTGAGCCAGGCATCGGCAGCTGTTGAAAAATTGCAAATATCCCTGGTTTCCATGGAGTAAGAGCCGTTGCTGTGCATGTGATTATGACATAAATGATCATTGAATTGTCACTACAGGCAAAAGTATTGGTCGGAGAGCAAGGCGGTTTGCACCATTCGATTTGCCGTCACAAAATACGTCGGATTAGCCTCTTACCAGCAGCACTGGAACAGTTTTTCCACTTTTGCATTTTTACCTGGTCTTTTTGTTAATTGAAATCGGCTACACTGTACTCTGTACAATCGCGACTGGTTATTACTATATTCAACTTTTGACTATATGTTATGTGCCCTTCGGTAGCCCAGAAGACGTCAAATCTTTGGGCTAAGCCCATTTAACTCACCCAGCAATTGCCTTACTTCTAAGTCGAAGACAATCTCAATGTCTTTATCTACGTGTAGAAAAACCACACCATTTGTACATGAAAAACACAAGGTACTTGATACAGTCTGCTGTAAAAAGTACAACTGAACACTGACCCACTTCAGTAAGGTGCCAAAAGATGCGGAATTGAGCCAGGCATCGGCAGCTGTTGAAAAATTGCAAATTTCCCTGGTTTCCATGGAGTAAGAGCCGTTGCTGTGCACGTGATTATGACATCAATGATCATTCAATTGTCGCTACAGCCAAAAGTATTGGTCGGAGAGCAACGCGGATTGCACCATTCGATTTTTCGTCACAAAATACGTCGGATTAGCCTCTTACTAGTAGCACTGGAACAGTTTTTCCACTTTTGCATTTTTGCCTGGTCTTTTTGTTAATTGAAACCGGCTACACTGTACTCTGTACAATCGCGACTAGCCATTACTATATTCAACTTTTGACTATCAGTTATGTGCCCTTCGGTAGCCCAGAAGACCTGAAATCTTTGGGCTAAGCCCATTTAACTCACCCAGCAATTGTCTTACTTCTAAGTCAAAGACAATCTCAATGTCTTTATCTACGTATAGAAAAACCACACCATTTGTACGTGAAAAACACAAGGTACTTGATACAGTCTGCTGTAAAAAGTACAACTGAACACTGACCCACTTCAGTAAGGTGCCAAAAGATGCGGAATTGAGCCAGGCATCGGCAGGTGTTAAAAAATTGCAAATTTCCCTGGTTTCCATGGAGTAAGAGCCGTTGCTGGGCACGTGATTATGACATAAATGATCATTCAATTGTCACTACAGCCAAAAGTATTGGTCGGAGAGCAACGCGGTTTGCACCATTCGATTTGCCGTCACAAAATACGTCGGATTAGCCTCTCACCAGCAGCACTGGAACAGTTTTTCCACTTTTGCATTTTTACCTGGTGTTTTTGTTAATTGAAATCGGCTACACTGTACTCTGTACAATCGCGACTGGTCATTACTATATTCAACTTTTGACTATAAGTTATGTGCCCTTCGGTAGCCCAGAAGACCTGAAATCTTTGGGCTAAGCCCATTTAACTCACCCAGCAATTGCCTTACTTCTACGTGCAAGACAATCTCAATGTCTTTATCTACGTGTAGAAAAACCACACCATTTGTACGTGAAAAACACAAGGTACTTGATACAGTCTGCTGTAAAAAGTACAACTGAACACTGACCCACTTCAGTAAGGTGCCAAAAGATGCGGAATTGAGCCAGGCATCGGCAGCTGTTGAAAAATTGCAAATTTCCCTGCTTTCCATGGAGTAAGAGCCGTTGCTGTGCACGTGATTATGACATAAATGATCATTCAATTGTCACTACAGGCAAAAGTATTGGTCGGAGAGCAACGCGGTTTGCACCATTCGATTTGTCGTCACAAAATACGTCGAATTAGCCTCTTACCAGCAGCACTGGAACAATTTTTCCAATTTTGCATTTTTGCCTGGTCTTTTTGTTAATTGAAATCGGCTACACTGTACTATGTACCATCGCGACTGGTCATTACTATATTCAACTTTTGACTATATGTTATGTGCCCTTCGGTAGCCCAGAAGACCTGAAATCTTTGGGCCAAGCCAATTTAACTCACCCAGCAATTGCCTTACTTCTAAGTCAAAGACAATCTCAATGTCTTTATCTACGTGTAGAAAAACCACACCATTTGTACATGAAAAACACAAGGTACTTGATACAGTCTGCTGTAAAAAGTACAACTGAACACTGACCCACTTCAGTAAGGTGCCAAAAGATGCGGAATTGAGCCAGGCATCGGCAGCTGTTGAAAAATTGCAAATTTCCCTGGTTTCCATGGAGTAAGAGCCGTTGCTACGCACGTGATTATGACATAAATGATCATTCAATTGTCGCTACAGCCAAAAGTATTGGTCGGAGAGCAACGCGGATTGCACCATTCGATTTTTCGTCACAAAATACGTCGGATTAGCCTCTTACCAGCAGCACTGGAACAGTTTTTCCAATTTTGCATTTTTACCTGGTCTTTTTGTTAATTGAAATCGGCTACACTGTACTCTGTACAATCGCGACTGGTTATTACTATATTCAGCTTTTAACTATATGTTATGTGCCCTTCGGTAGCCCAGAAGACATCAAATCTTTGGGCTAAGCCCATTTAACTCACCCAGCAATTGCCTTACTTCTAAGTCCAAGACAATCTCAATGTCTTTATCTACGTGTAGAAAACCCACACCATTTGTACATAAAAAACACAAGGTACTTGACACAGTCTGCTGTAAAAAGTACAACTGACCACAGACCCACATGAATAAGGTGCCAAAAGATCCGGAATTGAGCCAGGTATCGGCAGCTGTTGAAAAATTGCAAATTTCCCTGGTTTCCATGGAGTAAGAGCCGTTGCTGTGCACGAGATTATGACATAAATGATCATTCAAATGTCAGTACAGCCAAAAGTATTGGTCGGAGAGCAACGCGGTTTGCACCATTCGATTTGTCGTCACAAAATACGTCGGATTAGCCTCTTACCAGCAGCACTGGAACAATTTTTCCAATTTTGCATTTTTGCCTGGTATTTTTGTTAATTAAAATCGGCTACACTGTACTATGTACCATCGCGACTGGTCATTACTGTATTCAACTTTTGACTATATGTTATGTGCCCTTCGGTAGCCCAGAAGACGTCAAATCTTTGGGCTAAGCCAATTTAACTCACCCAGCAATTGCCTTACTTCTAAGTCAAAGACAATCTCAATGTCTTTATCTACGTGTAGAAAACCCACACCATTTGTACATAAAAAACACAAGGTACTTGACACAGTCTGCTGTAAAAAGTACAACTGACCACAGACCCACATGAATAAGGTGCCAAAAGATGCGGAATTGAGCCAGGTATCGGCAGCTGTTAAAAAAATGCCAATTTCCCTGGTTTCCATGGAGTAAGAGCCGTTGCTGTGCACGTGATTATGACATAAATGATCATTCAATTGTCACTACAGGCAAAAGTATTGGTCGGAGAGCAACGCGGTTTGCACCATTCGATTTGTCGTCACAAAATACGTCGGAATTAGCCTCTTACCAGCAGCACTGGAACAATTTTTCCAATTTTACATTTTTGCCTGGTCTTTTTGTTAATTGAAATCGGCTACACTGTACTATGTACCATCGCGACTGGTCATTACTATATTCAACTTTTGACTATATGTTATGGGCCCTTCGGTAGCCCAGAAATCCTGAAAGTCTTTGGGCCCAGCCATTTAACTCACCCAGCAATTGTCCTTACTTCTAAGTCCAAGACAATCTCAATGTCTTATCTACGTGTAGAAAAACCACACCATTTGTACATAAAAAACACAAGGTACTTGATACAGTCTGCTGTAAAAATACAACTGACCACAGACCCACATGAATAAGGTGCCAAAAGATGCGGAATTGAGCCAGGCATCGGGAGCTGTTGAAAAATTGCAAATTTCCCTGGTTTCCATGGAGTAAGAGCCGTTGCTACGCACGTGATTATGACATCAATGATCATTCAATTGTCGCTACAGCCAAAAGTATTGGTCGGAGAGCAACGCGGATTGCACCATTCGATTTCTCGTCACAAAATACGTCGGATTAGCCTCTTACTAGTAGCACTGGAACAGTTTTTCCACTTTTACATTTTTGCCTGGTCTTTTTGTTAATTGAAACCGGCTACACTGTACTCTGTACAATCGCGACTGGTCATTACTATATTCAACTTTTGACTATAAGTTATGTGCCCTTCGGTAGCCCAGGAGACCTGAAATCTTTGGGCTAAGCCCATTTAACTCACCCAGCAATTGTCTTACTTCTAAGTCGAAGACAATCTCAATGTCTTTATCTACGTGTAGAAAAACCACACCATTTGTACGTGAAAAACACAAGGTACTTGATACAGTCTGCTGTAAAAAGTACAACTGAACACTGACCCACTTCAGTAAGGTGCCAAAAGATTCGGAATTGAGCCAGGCATCGGCAGCTGTTGAAAAATTGCAAATTTCCCTGGTTTCCATGGAGTAAGAGCCGTTGCTGGGCACGTGATTATGATATCAATGATCATTTAATTGTCAGTACAGCCAAAAGTATTGGTCGGAGAGCAACGCGGTTTGCACCATTCGATTTGTCGTCACAAAATACGTCGGATTAGCCTCTTACCAGCAGCACTGGAACAGTTTTTCCACTTTTGCATTTTTACCTGGTCTTTTTGTTAATTGAAATCGGCTACACTGTACTCTGTACAATCGCGACTGGTCATTACTATATTCAACTTTTGACTATAAGTTATGTGCCCTTCGGTAGCCCAGAAGACGTCAAATCTTTGGGCTAAGCCCATTTAACTCACCCAGCAATTGCCTTACTTCTAAGTCGAAGACAATCTCAATGTCTTTATCTACGTGTAGAAAAACCACACCATTTGTACATAAAAAACACAAGGTACTTGATACAGTCTGCTGTAAAAAGTACAACTGAACACTGACCCACTTCAGTAAGGTGCCAAAAGATGCGGAATTGAGCCAGGCATCGGCAGCTGTTGAAAAATTGCAAATATCCCTGGTTTCCATGGAGTAAGAGCCGTTGCTGTGCATGTGATTATGACATAAATGATCATTGAATTGTCACTACAGGCAAAAGTATTGGTCGGAGAGCAAGGCGGTTTGCACCATTCGATTTGCCGTCACAAAATACGTCGGATTAGCCTCTTACCAGCAGCACTGGAACAGTTTTTCCACTTTTGCATTTTTACCTGGTGTTTTTGTTAATTGAAATCGGCTACACTGTACTCTGTACAATCGCGACTGGTCATTACTATATTCAACTTTTGACTATAAGTTATGTGCCCTTCGGTAGCCCAGAAGACCTGAAATCTTTGGGCTAAGCCCATTTAACTCACCCAGCAATTGCCTTACTTCTACGTGCAAGACAATCTCAATGTCTTTATCTACGTGTAGAAAAACCACACCATTTGTACGTGAAAAACACAAGGTACTTGATACAGTCTGCTGTAAAAAGTACAACTGAACACTGACCCACTTCAGTAAGGTGCCAAAAGATGCGGAATTGAGCCAGGCATCGGCAGCTGTTGAAAAATTGCAAATTTCCCTGCTTTCCATGGAGTAAGAGCCGTTGCTGTGCACGTGATTATGACATAAATGATCATTCAATTGTCACTACAGGCAAAAGTATTGGTCGGAGAGCAACGCGGTTTGCACCATTCGATTTGTCGTCACAAAATACGTCGAATTAGCCTCTTACCAGCAGCACTGGAACAATTTTTCCAATTTTGCATTTTTGCCTGGTCTTTTTGTTAATTGAAATCGGCTACACTGTACTATGTACCATCGCGACTGGTCATTACTATATTCAACTTTTGACTATATGTTATGTGCCCTTCGGTAGCCCAGAAGACCTGAAATCTTTGGGCCAAGCCAATTTAACTCACCCAGCAATTGCCTTACTTCTAAGTCAAAGACAATCTCAATGTCTTTATCTACGTGTAGAAAAACCACACCATTTGTACATGAAAAACACAAGGTACTTGATACAGTCTGCTGTAAAAAGTACAACTGAACACTGACCCACTTCAGTAAGGTGCCAAAAGATGCGGAATTGAGCCAGGCATCGGCAGCTGTTGAAAAATTGCAAATTTCCCTGGTTTCCATGGAGTAAGAGCCGTTGCTACGCACGTGATTATGACATAAATGATCATTCAATTGTCGCTACAGCCAAAAGTATTGGTCGGAGAGCAACGCGGATTGCACCATTCGATTTTTCGTCACAAAATACGTCGGATTAGCCTCTTACCAGCAGCACTGGAACAGTTTTTTCCAATTTTGCATTTTTACCTGGTCTTTTTGTTAATTGAAATCGGCTACACTGTACTCTGTACAATCGCGACTGGTTATTACTATATTCAGCTTTTAACTATATGTTATGTGCCCTTCGGTAGCCCAGAAGACATCAAATCTTTGGGCTAAGCCCATTTAACTCACCCAGCAATTGCCTTACTTCTAAGTCCAAGACAATCTCAATGTCTTTATCTACGTGTAGAAAACCCACACCATTTGTACATAAAAAACACAAGGTACTTGACACAGTCTGCTGTAAAAAGTACAACTGACCACAGACCCACATGAATAAGGTGCCAAAAGATCCGGAATTGAGCCAGGTATCGGCAGCTGTTGAAAAATTGCAAATTTCCCTGGTTTCCATGGAGTAAGAGCCGTTGCTGTGCACGAGATTATGACATAAATGATCATTCAAATGTCAGTACAGCCAAAAGTATTGGTCGGAGAGCAACGCGGTTTGCACCATTCGATTTGTCGTCACAAAATACGTCGGATTAGCCTCTTACCAGCAGCACTGGAACAATTTTTCCAATTTTGCATTTTTGCCTGGTATTTTTGTTAATTAAAATCGGCTACACTGTACTATGTACCATCGCGACTGGTCATTACTGTATTCAACTTTTGACTATATGTTATGTGCCCTTCGGTAGCCCAGAAGACGTCAAATCTTTGGGCTAAGCCAATTTAACTCACCCAGCAATTGCCTTACTTCTAAGTCCAAGACAATCTCAATGTCTTTATCTACGTGTAGAAAACCCACACCATTTGTACATAAAAAACACAAGGTACTTGACACAGTCTGCTGTAAAAAGTACAACTGACCACAGACCCACATGAATAAGGTGCCAAAAGATGCGGAATTGAGCCAGGTATCGGCAGCTGTTAAAAAAATGCCAATTTCCCTGGTTTCCATGGAGTAAGAGCCGTTGCTGTGCACGTGATTATGACATAAATGATCATTCAATTGTCACTACAGGCAAAAGTATTGGTCGGAGAGCAACGCGGTTTGCACCATTCGATTTGTCGTCACAAAATACGTCGGATTAGCCTCTTACCAGCAGCACTGGAACAATTTTTCCAATTTTACATTTTTGCCTGGTCTTTTTGTTAATTGAAATCGGCTACACTGTACTATGTACCATCGCGACTGGTCATTACTATATTCAACTTTTGACTATATGTTATGTGCCCTTCGGTAGCCCAGAAATCCTGAAATCTTTGGGCCCAGCCCATTTAACTCACCCAGCAATTGTCTTACTTCTAAGTCCAAGACAATCTCAATGTCTTTATCTACGTGTAGAAAAACCACACCATTTGTACATAAAAAACACAAGGTACTTGATACAGTCTGCTGTAAAAAGTACAACTGACCACAGACCCACATGAATAAGGTGCCAAAAGATGCGGAATTGAGCCAGGCATCGGGAGCTGTTGAAAAATTGCAAATTTCCCTGGTTTCCATGGAGTAAGAGCCGTTGCTACGCACGTGATTATGACATCAATGATCATTCAATTGTCGCTACAGCCAAAAGTATTGGTCGGAGAGCAACGCGGATTGCACCATTCGATTTCTCGTCACAAAATACGTCGGATTAGCCTCTTACTAGTAGCACTGGAACAGTTTTTCCACTTTTACATTTTTGCCTGGTCTTTTTGTTAATTGAAACCGGCTACACTGTACTCTGTACAATCGCGACTGGTCATTACTATATTCAACTTTTGACTATAAGTTATGTGCCCTTCGGTAGCCCAGGAGACCTGAAATCTTTGGGCTAAGCCCATTTAACTCACCCAGCAATTGTCTTACTTCTAAGTCGAAGACAATCTCAATGTCTTTATCTACGTGTAGAAAAACCACACCATTTGTACGTGAAAAACACAAGGTACTTGATACAGTCTGCTGTAAAAAGTACAACTGAACACTGACCCACTTCAGTAAGGTGCCAAAAGATTCGGAATTGAGCCAGGCATCGGCAGCTGTTGAAAAATTGCAAATTTCCCTGGTTTCCATGGAGTAAGAGCCGTTGCTGGGCACGTGATTATGATATCAATGATCATTTAATTGTCAGTACAGCCAAAAGTATTGGTCGGAGAGCAACGCGGTTTGCACCATTCGATTTGTCGTCACAAAATACGTCGGATTAGCCTCTTACCAGCAGCACTGGAACAGTTTTTCCACTTTTGCATTTTTACCTGGTCTTTTTGTTAATTGAAATCGGCTACACTGTACTCTGTACAATCGCGACTGGTCATTACTATATTCAACTTTTGACTATAAGTTATGTGCCCTTCGGTAGCCCAGAAGACGTCAAATCTTTGGGCTAAGCCCATTTAACTCACCCAGCAATTGCCTTACTTCTAAGTCGAAGACAATCTCAATGTCTTTATCTACGTGTAGAAAAACCACACCATTTGTACATAAAAAACACAAGGTACTTGATACAGTCTGCTGTAAAAAGTACAACTGAACACTGACCCACTTCAGTAAGGTGCCAAAAGATGCGGAATTGAGCCAGGCATCGGCAGCTGTTGAAAAATTGCAAATATCCCTGGTTTCCATGGAGTAAGAGCCGTTGCTGTGCATGTGATTATGACATAAATGATCATTGAATTGTCACTACAGGCAAAAGTATTGGTCGGAGAGCAAGGCGGTTTGCACCATTCGATTTGCCGTCACAAAATACGTCGGATTAGCCTCTTACCAGCAGCACTGGAACAGTTTTTCCACTTTTGCATTTTTACCTGGTCTTTTTGTTAATTGAAATCGGCTACACTGTACTCTGTACAATCGCGACTGGTTATTACTATATTCAACTTTTGACTATATGTTATGTGCCCTTCGGTAGCCCAGAAGACGTCAAATCTTTGGGCTAAGCCCATTTAACTCACCCAGCAATTGCCTTACTTCTAAGTCGAAGACAATCTCAATGTCTTTATCTACGTGTAGAAAAACCACACCATTTGTACATGAAAAACACAAGGTACTTGATACAGTCTGCTGTAAAAAGTACAACTGAACACTGACCCACTTCAGTAAGGTGCCAAAAGATGCGGAATTGAGCCAGGCATCGGCAGCTGTTGAAAAATTGCAAATTTCCCTGGTTTCCATGGAGTAAGAGCCGTTGCTGTGCACGTGATTATGACATCAATGATCATTCAATTGTCGCTACAGCCAAAAGTATTGGTCGGAGAGCAACGCGGATTGCACCATTCGATTTTTCGTCACAAAATACGTCGGATTAGCCTCTTACTAGTAGCACTGGAACAGTTTTTCCACTTTTGCATTTTTGCCTGGTCTTTTTGTTAATTGAAACCGGCTACACTGTACTCTGTACAATCGCGACTAGCCATTACTATATTCAACTTTTGACTATCAGTTATGTGCCCTTCGGTAGCCCAGAAGACCTGAAATCTTTGGGCTAAGCCCATTTAACTCACCCAGCAATTGTCTTACTTCTAAGTCAAAGACAATCTCAATGTCTTTATCTACGTATAGAAAAACCACACCATTTGTACGTGAAAAACACAAGGTACTTGATACAGTCTGCTGTAAAAAGTACAACTGAACACTGACCCACTTCAGTAAGGTGCCAAAAGATGCGGAATTGAGCCAGGCATCGGCAGGTGTTAAAAAATTGCAAATTTCCCTGGTTTCCATGGAGTAAGAGCCGTTGCTGGGCACGTGATTATGACATAAATGATCATTCAATTGTCACTACAGCCAAAAGTATTGGTCGGAGAGCAACGCGGTTTGCACCATTCGATTTGCCGTCACAAAATACGTCGGATTAGCCTCTCACCAGCAGCACTGGAACAGTTTTTCCACTTTTGCATTTTTACCTGGTGTTTTTGTTAATTGAAATCGGCTACACTGTACTCTGTACAATCGCGACTGGTCATTACTATATTCAACTTTTGACTATAAGTTATGTGCCCTTCGGTAGCCCAGAAGACCTGAAATCTTTGGGCTAAGCCCATTTAACTCACCCAGCAATTGCCTTACTTCTACGTGCAAGACAATCTCAATGTCTTTATCTACGTGTAGAAAAACCACACCATTTGTACGTGAAAAACACAAGGTACTTGATACAGTCTGCTGTAAAAAGTACAACTGAACACTGACCCACTTCAGTAAGGTGCCAAAAGATGCGGAATTGAGCCAGGCATCGGCAGCTGTTGAAAAATTGCAAATTTCCCTGCTTTCCATGGAGTAAGAGCCGTTGCTGTGCACGTGATTATGACATAAATGATCATTCAATTGTCACTACAGGCAAAAGTATTGGTCGGAGAGCAACGCGGTTTGCACCATTCGATTTGTCGTCACAAAATACGTCGAATTAGCCTCTTACCAGCAGCACTGGAACAATTTTTCCAATTTTGCATTTTTGCCTGGTCTTTTTGTTAATTGAAATCGGCTACACTGTACTATGTACCATCGCGACTGGTCATTACTATATTCAACTTTTGACTATATGTTATGTGCCCTTCGGTAGCCCAGAAGACCTGAAATCTTTGGGCCAAGCCAATTTAACTCACCCAGCAATTGCCTTACTTCTAAGTCAAAGACAATCTCAATGTCTTTATCTACGTGTAGAAAAACCACACCATTTGTACATGAAAAACACAAGGTACTTGATACAGTCTGCTGTAAAAAGTACAACTGAACACTGACCCACTTCAGTAAGGTGCCAAAAGATGCGGAATTGAGCCAGGCATCGGCAGCTGTTGAAAAATTGCAAATTTCCCTGGTTTCCATGGAGTAAGAGCCGTTGCTACGCACGTGATTATGACATAAATGATCATTCAATTGTCGCTACAGCCAAAAGTATTGGTCGGAGAGCAACGCGGATTGCACCATTCGATTTTTCGTCACAAAATACGTCGGATTAGCCTCTTACCAGCAGCACTGGAACAGTTTTTCCAATTTTGCATTTTTACCTGGTCTTTTTGTTAATTGAAATCGGCTACACTGTACTCTGTACAATCGCGACTGGTTATTACTATATTCAGCTTTTAACTATATGTTATGTGCCCTTCGGTAGCCCAGAAGACATCAAATCTTTGGGCTAAGCCCATTTAACTCACCCAGCAATTGCCTTACTTCTAAGTCCAAGACAATCTCAATGTCTTTATCTACGTGTAGAAAACCCACACCATTTGTACATAAAAAACACAAGGTACTTGACACAGTCTGCTGTAAAAAGTACAACTGACCACAGACCCACATGAATAAGGTGCCAAAAGATCCGGAATTGAGCCAGGTATCGGCAGCTGTTGAAAAATTGCAAATTTCCCTGGTTTCCATGGAGTAAGAGCCGTTGCTGTGCACGAGATTATGACATAAATGATCATTCAAATGTCAGTACAGCCAAAAGTATTGGTCGGAGAGCAACGCGGTTTGCACCATTCGATTTGTCGTCACAAAATACGTCGGATTAGCCTCTTACCAGCAGCACTGGAACAATTTTTCCAATTTTGCATTTTTGCCTGGTATTTTTGTTAATTAAAATCGGCTACACTGTACTATGTACCATCGCGACTGGTCATTACTGTATTCAACTTTTGACTATATGTTCAAAAAAAAAAAAAAAAAAAATAAAAGTACAAATCTTTGGGCTAAGCCCATTTAACTCACCCAGCAATTGCCTTACTTCTAAGTCAAAGACAATCTCAATGTCTTTATCTACGTGTAGAAAAACCACACCATTTGTACATAAAAAACACAAGGTACTTGATACAGTCTGCTGTAAAAAGTACAACTGAACACTGACCCACTTCAGTAAAATGCCAAAAGATGCGGAATTGAGCCAGGCATCGGCAGCTGTTGAAAAATTGCAAATTTCCCTGGTTTCCATGGAGTAAGAGCCGTTGCTATGCATGTGATTATGACATAAATGATCATTCAAATGTCAGTACAGCCAAAAGTATTGGTCGGAGAGCAACGCGGTTTGCACCATTCGATTTGTCGTCACAAAATACGTCGGATTAGCCACTTACCAGCAGCACTGGAACAGTTTTTCCACTTTTGCATTTCTACCTGGTCTTTTTGTTAATTGAAATCGGCTACACTGTACTCTGTACAATCGCGACTGGTCATTACTATATTCAACTTTTGACTATAAGTTATGTGCCCTTCGGTAGCCCAGAAGACGTCAAATCTTTGGGCTAAGCCCATTTAATTCACCAGCAATTGTCTTACTTCTAAGTCCAAGACAATCTCAATGTCTTTATCTACGTGTAGAAAAACCACACCATTTGTACGTGAAAAACACAAGGTACTTGATACAGTCTGCTGTAAAAAGTACAACTGACCACAGACCCACATGAATAAGGTGCCAAAAGATGCGGAATTGAGCCAGGTATCGGCAGCTGTTGAAAAATTGCAAATTTCCCTGGTTTCCATGGAGTAAGAACCGTTGCTGTGCACGTGATTATGACATAAATGATCATTCAATTGTCACTACAGGCAAAAGTATTGGTCGGAGAGCAACGCGGTTTGCACCATTCGATTTGTCGTCACAAAATACGTCGGATTAGCCTCTTACCAGCAGCACTGGAACAATTTTTCCAATTTTACATTTTTGCCTGGTCTTTTTGTTAATTGAAATCGGCTACACTGTACTATGTACCATCGCGACTGGTCATTACTATATTCAACTTTTGACTATATGTTATGTGCCCTTCGGTAGCCCAGAAATCCTGAAATCTTTGGGCCCAGCCCATTTAACTCACCCAGCAATTGTCTTACTTCTAAGTCCAAGACAATCTCAATGTCTTTATCTACGTGTAGAAAAACCACACCATTTGTACATAAAAAACACAAGGTACTTGATACAGTCTGCTGTAAAAAGTACAACTGACCACAGACCCACATGAATAAGGTGCCAAAAGATGCGGAATTGAGCCAGGCATCGGGAGCTGTTGAAAAATTGCAAATTTCCCTGGTTTCCATGGAGTAAGAGCCGTTGCTACGCACGTGATTATGACATCAATGATCATTCAATTGTCGCTACAGCCAAAAGTATTGGTCGGAGAGCAACGCGGATTGCACCATTCGATTTCTCGTCACAAAATACGTCGGATTAGCCTCTTACTAGTAGCACTGGAACAGTTTTTCCACTTTTACATTTTTGCCTGGTCTTTTTGTTAATTGAAACCGGCTACACTGTACTCTGTACAATCGCGACTGGTCATTACTATATTCAACTTTTAACTATAAGTTATGTGCCCTTCGGTAGCCCAGAAAACCTCAAATCTTTGGGCTAAGCCCATTTAACTCACCCAGCAATTGCCTTACTTCTAAGTGCAAGACAATCTCAATGTCTTTATCTACGTGTAGAAAAACCACACCATTTGTACGTGAAAAACACAAGGTACTTGATACAGTCTGCTGTAAAAAGTACAACTGACCACAGACCCACATGAATAAGGTGCCAAAAGATGCGGAATTGAGCCAGGCATCGGCAGCTGTTGAAAAATTGCAAATTTCCCTGGTTTCCATGGAGTAAGAGCCGTTGCTGGGCACGTGATTATGGCATAAATGATCATTCAATTGTCATTACAGCCAAAAGTATTGGTCGGAGAGCAACGCGGTTTGCACCATTCGATTTGTCGTCACAAAATACGTCGGATTAGCCTCTTACCAGCAGCACTGGAACAGTTTTTCCACTTTTGCATTTTTACCTGGTCTTTTTGTTAATTGAAATCGGCTACACTGTACTCTGTACAATCGCGACTGGTCATTACTATATTCAACTTTTGACTATAAGTTATGTGCCCTTCGGTAGCCAGAAGACGTCAAATCTTTGGGCCAAGCCCATTTAACTCACCCAGCAATTGTCTTACTTCTAAGTCCAAGACAATCTCAATGTCTTTATCTACGTGTAGAAAAACCACACCATTTGTACATAAAAAACACAAGGTACTTGATACAGTCTGCTGTAAAAAGTACAACTGAACACTGACCCACTTCAGTAAGGTGCCAAAACATGCGGAATTGAGCCAGGCATCGGCAGCTGTTGAAAAATTGCAAATTTCCCTGGTTTCCATGGAGTAAGAGCCGTTGCTGTGCACGTGATTATGACATCAATGATCATTGAATTGTCACTACAGCCAAAAGTATTGGTTGGAGAGCAACGCCGTTTGCACCATTCGATTTGTCGTCACAAAATACGTCGGATTAGCCTCTTACCAGGAGGACTGGAACAATTTTTCCAATTTTGCATTTTTGCCTGGTGTTTTTGTTAATTGAAATCGGCTACACTGTACTATGTACCATCGCGACTGGTCATTACTATATTCAACATTTGACTATATGTTATGTGCCCTTCGGTAGCCCAGAAGACGTCAAATCTTTGGGCTAAGCCCATTTAACTCACCCAGCAATTGCCTTACTTCTAAGTCCAAGACAATCTCAATGTCTTTATCTACGTGTAGAAAAACCACACCATTTGTACATAAAAAACACAAGGTACTTGATACAGTCTGCTGTAAAAAGTACAACTGAACACTGACCCACTTCAGTAAAATGCCAAAAGATGCGGAATTGAGCCAGGCATCGGCAGCTGTTGAAAAATTGCAAATTTCCCTGGTTTCCATGGAGTAAGAGCCGTTGCTACGCACGTGATTATGACATCAATGATCATTCAATTGTCGCTACAGCCAAAAGTATTGGTCGGAGAGTAACGCGGATTGAAAATTCGATTTTTCGTCACAAAATACGTCGGATTAGCCTCTTACCAGCAGCACGGGAACAGTTTTTCCACTTTTGCATTTTTACCTGGTGTTTTTGTTAATTGAAATCGGCTACACTATACTCTGTACAATCGCGACTGGTCATTACTATATTCAACTTTTGACTATAAGTTATGTGCCCTTCGGTAGCCCAGAGGACGCCAAATCTTTGGGCCAAGCCCATTTAACTCACCCAGCAATTGTCTTACTTCTAAGTCGAAGACAATCTCAATGTCTTTATCTACGTGTAGAAAAACCAGACCATTTGTACATGAAAAACACAAGGTACTTGATACAGTCTGCTGTAAAAAGTACAACTGAACACTGACCCACTTCAGTAAGGTGCCAAAAGATGCGGAATTGGGCCAGGCATCGGCAGCTGTTAAAAAATTGCAAATTTCCCTGGTTTCCATGGAGTAAGAGCCGTTGCTGGGCACGTGATTGTGACATAAATGATCATTCAATTGTCAGTACAGACAAAAGTATTGGTCGGAGAGCAACGCGGTTTGCACCATTCGATTTGTCGTCACAAAATACGTCGGATTAGCCTCTTACCAGCAGCACTGGAACAGTTTTTCCACTTTTGCATTTCTACCTGGTCTTTTTGTTAATTGAAATCGGCTACACTGTACTCTGTACAATCGCGACTGGTCATTACTATATTCAACTTTTGACTATAAGTTATGTGCCCTTCGGTAGCCCAGAAGACGTCAAATCTTTGGGCTAAGCCCATTTAATTCACCCAGCAATTGTCTTACTTCTAAGTCCAAGACAATCTCAATGTCTTTATCTACGTGTAGAAAAACCACGCCATTTGTACATAAAAAACACAAGGTACTTGATACAGTCTGCTGTAAAAAGTACAACTGACCACAGACCCACATGAATAAGGTGCCAAAAGATGCGGAATTGAGCCAGGTATCGGCAGCTGTTGAAAAATTGCAAATTTCCCCTGGTTTCCATGGAGTAAGAGCCGTTGCTGTGCACGTGATTATGACATAAATGATCATTCAATTGTCACTACAGGCAAAAAGTATTGGTCGGAGAGCAACGCGGTTTGCACCATTCGATTTGTCGTCACAAAATACGTCGGATTAGCCTCTTACCAGCAGCACTGGAACAATTTTTCCAATTTTGAATTTTTTGCCTGGTCTTTTTGTTAATTGAAATGGGCTACACTGTACTATGTACCATCGCGACTGGTCATTACTATATTCAACTTTTGACTATAAGTTATGTGCCCTTCGGTAGCCCAGAAGACCTGAAATCTTTGGGCTAAGCCCATTTAACTCACCCAGCAATTGTCTTACTTCTAAGTCGAAGACAATCTCAATGTCTTTATCTACGTGTAGAAAAACCACACCATTTGTACGTGAAAAACACAAGGTACTTGATACAGTCTGCTGTAAAAAGTACAACTGAACACTGACCCACTTCAGTAAGGTGCCAAAAGATGCGGAATTGAGCCAGGCATCGGCAGCTGTTGAAAAATTGCAAATTTCCCTGGTTTCCATGGAGTAAGAGCCGTTGCTGGGCACGTGATTATGGCATAAATGATCATTCAATTGTCATTACAGCCAAAAGTATTGGTCGGAGAGCAACGCGGTTTGCACCATTCGATTTGTCGTCACAAAATACGTCGGATTAGCCTCTTACCAGCAGCACTGGAACAGTTTTTCCACTTTTGCATTTTTACCTGGTCTTTTTGTTAATTGAAATCGGCTACACTGTACTCTGTACAATCGCGACTGGTCAGTACTATATTCAACTTTTAACTATAAGTTATGTGCCCTTCGGTAGCCCAGAAAACCTCAAATCTTTGGGCTAAGCCCATTTAACTCACCCAGCAATTGCCTTACTTCTAAGTGCAAGACAATCTCAATGTCTTTATCTACGTGTAGAAAAACCACACCATTTGTACGTGAAAAACACAAGGTACTTGATACAGTCTGCTGTAAAAAGTACAACTGACCACAGACCCACATGAATAAGGTGCCAAAAGATGCGGAATTGAGCCAGGCATCGGCAGCTGTTGAAAAATTGCAAATTTCCCTGGTTTCCATGGAGTAAGAGCCGTTGCTGGGCACGTGATTATGGCATAAATGATCATTCAATTGTCATTACAGCCAAAAGTATTGGTCGGAGAGCAACGCGGTTTGCACCATTCGATTTGTCGTCACAAAATACGTCGGATTAGCCTCTTACCAGCAGCACTGGAACAGTTTTTCCACTTTTGCATTTTTACCTGGTCTTTTTGTTAATTGAAATCGGCTACACTGTACTCTGTACAATCGCGACTGGTCATTACTATATTCAACTTTTGACTATAAGTTATGTGCCCTTCGGTAGCCCAGAAGACGTCAAATCTTTGGGCCAAGCCCATTTAACTCACCCAGCAATTGTCTTACTTCTAAGTCCAAGACAATCTCAATGTCTTTATCTACGTGTAGAAAAACCACACCATTTGTACATAAAAAACACAAGGTACTTGATACAGTCTGCTGTAAAAAGTACAACTGAACACTGACCCACTTCAGTAAGGTGCCAAAACATGCGGAATTGAGCCAGGCATCGGCAGCTGTTGAAAAATTGCAAATTTCCCTGGTTTCCATGGAGTAAGAGCCGTTGCTGTGCACGTGATTATGACATCAATGATCATTGAATTGTCACTACAGCCAAAAGTATTGGTTGGAGAGCAACGCGGTTTGCACCATTCGATTTGTCGTCACAAAATACGTCGGATTAGCCTCTTACCAGGAGGACTGGAACAATTTTTCCAATTTTGCATTTGTGCCTGGTGTTTTTGTTAATTGAAATCGGCTACACTGTACTATGTACCATCGCGATTGGTCATTACTATATTCAACTTTTGACTATAAGTTATGTGCCCTTCGGTAGCCCAGAAGACCTGAAATCTTTGGGCTAAGCCCATTTAACTCACCCAGCAATTGCCTTACTTCTAAGTGCAAGACAATCTCAATGTCTTTATCTACGTGTAGAAAAACCAGACCATTTGTACGTGAAAAACACAAGGTACTTGATACAGTCTGCTGTAAAAAGTACAACTGAACACTGACCCACATGAATAAGGTGCCAAAAGATGCGGAATTGAGCCAGGTATCGGCAGCTGTTGAAAAATTGCAAATTTCCCTGGTTTCCATGGAGTAAGAGCCGTTGCTGTGCACGTGATTATGACATCAATGATCATTCAATTGTCATTACAGCCAAAAGTATTGGTCGGAGAGCAACGCGGTTTGCACCATTCGATTTGTCATCACAAAATACGTCGGATTAGCCTCTTACCAGCAGCACTGGAACAATTTTTTCAATTTTGCATTTTTGCCTGGTCTTTGTGTTAATTGAAATCGGCTACACTGTACTATGTACCATCGCGACTGGTCATTACTATATTCAACTTTTGACTATATGTTATGTGCCCTTCGGTAGCCCAGAAGACGTCAAATCTTTGGGCTAAGCCCATTTAACTCACCCAGAAATTGCCTTACTTCTAAGTAAAAGACAATCTCAATGTCTTTATCTACGTGTAGAAAAACCACACCATTTGTACATGAAAAACACAAGGTACTTGATACAGTCTGCTGTAAAAAGTACAACTGAACACTGACCCACTTCAGTAAGGTGCCAAAAGATGCGGAATTGAGCCAGGCATCGGCAGCTGTTGAAAAATTGCAAATTTCCCTGGTTTCCATGGAGTAAGAGCCGTTGCTGTGCTCGTGATTATGACATAAATGATCATTCAGTTGTCGCTACAGCCAAAAGTATTGGTCGGAAAGCAACGCGGATTGCACCATTCGTTTTCTCGTCACAAAATACGTCGGATTAGCCTCTTACTAGTAGCACTGGAACAGTTTTTCCACTTTTGCATTTTTGCCTGGTCTTTTTGTTAATTGAAATCGGCTACACTGTACTCTGTACAATCGCGACTGGTCATTACTATATTCAACTTTTAACTATAAGTTATGTGCCCTTCGGTAGCCCAGAAAACCTCAAATCTTTGGGCTAAGCCCATTTAACTCACCCAGCAATTGCCTTACTTCTAAGTGCAAGACAATCTCAATGTCTTTATCTACGTGTAGAAAAACCACACCATTTGTACGTGAAAAACACAAGGTACTTGATACAGTCTGCTGTAAAAAGTACAACTGACCACAGACCCACATGAATAAGGTGCCAAAAGATGCGGAATTGAGCCAGGCATCGGCAGCTGTTGAAAAATTGCAAATTTCCCTGGTTTCCATGGAGTAAGAGCCGTTGCTGGGCACATGATTATGACATAAATGATCATTCAATTGTCGCTACAGCCAAAAGTATTGGTCAGAGAGCAACGCGGATTGCACCATTCGATTTCTCGTCACAAAATACGTCGGAGTAGCCACTTACCAGCAGCACTGGAAGAGTTTTTCTACTTTTGCATTTCTACCTGGTCTTTTTGTTAATTGAAATCGGCTACACTGTACTCTGTACAATCGCGACTGGTCATTACTATATTCAACTTTTGACTATAAGTTATGTGCCCTTTGGTAGCTTCGGTAGCCCAGAAGACGTCAAATCTTTGGGCTAAGCCCATTTAACTCACCCAGCAATTGCCTTACTTCTAAGTCAAAGACAATCTCAATGTCTTTATCTACATGTAGAACAACCACACCATTTGTACATGAAAAACAAAAGGAACTTGATACAGTCTGCTGTAAAAAGTACAACTGAACACTGACCCACTTTAGTAAGGTGCCAAAAGATTCGGAATTGAGCCAGGCATCGGCAGCTTTTGACAAATTGCAAATTTCCCTGGTTTCCATGGAGTAAGAGCCGTTGCAACGCACGTGATTATGACATAAATGATAATTCAATTGTCGCTACAGCCAAAAGTATTGGTCAGAGAGCAACGCGGATTGTACCATTCGATTTCTCGTCACAAAATACGTCGGATTAGCCTCTTACCAGCAGCACTGGAACAGTTTTTCCACTTTTGCATTTTTACCTGGTCTTTTTGTTAATTGAAATCGGCTACAATGTACTCTGTACAATCGCGACTGGTCATTACTATATTCAACTTTTGACTATAAGTTATGTGCCCTTTGGTAGCCCAGAAGACGTCAAATCTTTCAGCTAAGCCCATTTAACTCACCCAGCAATTGTCTTACTTCTAAGTCCAAGAAAATCTCAATGTCTTTATCTACGTGTAGAAAAACCACACCATTTGTACGTGAAAAACACAAGGTACTTGATACAGTCTGCTGTAAAAAGTACAACTGACCACAGACCCACATGAATAAGGTGCCAAAAGATGCGGAATTGAGCCAGGTATCGACAGCTGTTGAAAAATTGCAAATTTCCCTGGTTTCCATGGAGTAAGAGCCGTTGTTGTGCACGTGATTATGACATAAATGATCATTCAATTGTCACTACAGGCAAAAGTATTGGTCGGAGAGCAACGCGGTTTGCACCATTCGATTTGTCGTCACAAAATACGTCGGATTAGCCTCTTACCAGCAGCACTGGAACAATTTCTCCAATTTTGCATTTTTACCTGGTGTTTTTGTTAATTGAAATCGGCTACACTGTACTCTGTACAATCGCGACTGGTCATTACTATATTCAACTTTTGACTATAAGTTATGTGCCCTTTGGTAGCCCAGAAGACGTCAAATCTTTGGGCTAAGCCCATTTAACTCACCCAGCAATTGCCTTACTTCTAAGTCCAAGACAATCTCAATGTCTTTATCTACGTGTAGAAAAACCACACCATTTGTACGTGAAAAACACAAGGTACTTGATACAGTCTGCTGTAAAAAGTACAACTGAACACTGACCCACTTCAGTAAGGTGCCAAAAGATTTGGAATTGAGCCAGGTATCGGCAGCTCTTGAAAAATTGCAAATTTCCCTGGTTTCCATGGAGTAAGAGCCGTTGCTGTGCACGTGATTCTGACATAAATGATCATTCAATTGTCAATACAGCCAAAAGTATTGGTAGAAGAGCAACGCGGATTGCACCATTCGTTTTCTCGTCACAAAATACGTCGGATTAGCCTCTTACCAGCAGCACTGGAAGAGTTTTTCCACTTTTGCATTTTTACCTGGTCTTTTTGTTAATTGAAATCGGCTACACTGTACTCTGTACAATCGCGACTGGTCATTACTATATTCAACTTTTGACTGTAAGTTATGTGCCCTTTGGTAGCCCAGAAGACGTCAAATCTTTCAGCTAAGCCCATTTAACTCACCCAGCAATTGTCTTACTTCTAAGTCCAAGAAAATCTCAATGTCTTTATCTACGTGTAGAAAAACCACACCATTTGTACATAAAAAACACAAGGTACTTGATACAGTCTGCTGTAAAAAGTACAACTGACCACAGACCCACATGAATAAGGTGCCAAAAGATGCGGAATTGAGCCAGGTATCGGCAGCTGTTGAAAAATTGCAAATTTCCCTGGTGTCAATGGAGTAAGAGGAGTTGCTGTGCACGTAATTATGACATCAATGATCATTGAATTGTCACTACAGCCAAAAGTATTGGTCGGAGAGCAACGCGGTTTGCACCATTTGATTTCTCGTCACAAAATACGTCGGATTAGCCTCTTACCAGCAGCACTGGAACAGTTTTTCCACTTTTGCATTTTTGCCTGGTCTTTTTGTTAATTGAAACCGGCTACACTGTACTCTGTACAATCGCGACTGGTCATTACTATATTCAACTTTTGACTATAAGTTATGTGCCCTTCTGTAGCCCAGAAGACCTGAAATCTTTGGGCTAAGCCCATTTAACTCACCCAGCAATTGCCTTACTTCTAAGTCGAAGACAATCTCAATGTCTTTATCTACGTGTAGAAAAACCACACCATTTGTACGTGAAAAACAAAAGGTACTTGATACAGTCTGCTGTAAAAAGTACAACTGAACACTGACCCACTTCAGTAAGGTGCCAAAAGATTCGGAATTGAGCCAGGCATCGAAGACAATCTCAATGTCTTTATCTACATGTAGAAAAACCACACCATTTGTACATGAAAAACAAAAGGAACTTGATACAGTCTGCTGTAAAAAGTACAACTGAACACTGACCCACTTCAGTAAGGTGCCAAAAGATTCGGAATTGAGCCAGGCATCGGCAGCTGTTGACAAATTGCAAATTTCCCTGGTTTCCATGGAGTAAGAGCCGTTGCAACGCACGTGATTATGACATAAATGATAACTCAATTGTCGCTACAGCCAAAAGTATTGGTCAGAGAGCAACGCGGATTGTACCATTCGATTTGTCGTCACAAAATACGTCGGATTAGCCTCTTACCAGCAGCACTGGAACAGTTTTTCCACTTTTGCATTTTTACCTGGTCTTTTTGTTAATTGAAATCGGCTACACTGTACTCTGTACAATCGCGACTGGTCATTACTATATTCAACTTTTGACTATAAGTTATGTGCCCTTTGGTAGCCCAGAAGACGTCAAATCTTTCAGCTAAGCCCATTTAACTCACCCAGCAATTGTCTTACTTCTAAGTCCAAGAAAATCTCAATGTCTTTATCTACGTGTAGAAAAACCACACCATTTGTACGTGAAAAACACAAGGTACTTGATACAGTCTGCTGTAAAAAGTACAACTGACCACAGACCCACATGAATAAGGTGCCAAAAGATGCGGAATTGAGCCAGGTATCGACAGCTGTTGAAAAATTGCAAATTTCCCTGGTTTCCATGGAGTAAGAGCCGTTGCTGTGCACGTGATTATGACATAAATGATCATTCAATTGTCACTACAGGCAAAAGTATGGTCGGAGAGCAACGCGGATTGCACCATTCGATTTCTCGTCACAAAATACGTCGGATTAGCCTCTTACCAGCAGCACTGGAAGAGTTTTTCCACTTTTGCATTTTTACCTGGTCTTTTTGTTAATTGAAATTGGCTACACTGTACTCTGTACAATCGCGACTGGTCATTACTATATTCAACTTTTGACTATAAGTTATGTGCCCTTTGGTAGCCCAGAAGACGTCAAATCTTTCAGCTAAGCCCATTTAACTCACCCAGCAATTGTCTTACTTCTAAGTCCAAGAAAATCTCAATGTCTTTATCTACGTGTAGAAAAACCAGACCATTTGTACGTGAAAAACACAAGGTACTTGATACAGTCTGCTGTAAAAAGTACAACTGAACACTGACCCACTTCAGTAAGGTGCCAAAAGATGCGGAATTGAGCCAGGTATCGGCAGCTGTTGAAAATTGCAAATTTCCCTGGTTTCCATGGAGTAAGAGCCGTTGCTGTGCACGTGATTATGACATAAATGATTCATTCAATTGTCACTACAGGCAAAAGTATTGGTCGGAGAGCAACGCGGTTTTCACCATTCGATTTGTCGTCACAAAATACGTCGGATTAGCCTCTTACCAGCAGCACTGGAACAATTTCTCCAATTTTGCATTTTTACCTGGTGTTTTTGTTAATTGAAATCGGCTACACTGTACTCTGTACAATCGCGACTGGTCATTACTATATTCAACTTTTGACTATAAGTTATGTGCCCTTTGGTAGCCCAGAAGACGTCAAATCTTTGGGCTAAGCCCATTTAACTCACCCAGCAATTGCCTTACTTCTAAGTCCAAGACAATCTCAATGTCTTTATCTACGTGTAGAAAAACCAGACCATTTGTACGTGAAAAACACAAGGTACTTGATACAGTCTGCTGTAAAAAGTACAACTGAACACTGACCCACTTCAGTAAGGTGCCAAAAGATGCGGAATTGAGCCAGGTATCGGCAGCTGTTGAAAAATTGCAAATTTCCCTGGTTTCCATGGAGTAAGAGCCGTTGCTGTGCACGTGATTATGACATAAATGATTATTCAATTGTCACTACAGGAAAAAGTATTGGTCGGAGAGCAACGCGGTTTGCACCATTCGATTTGTCGTCACAAAATACGTCGGATTAGCCTCTTACCAGCAGCACTGGAAAAATTTTTCCAATTTTGCATTTTTGCCTGGTCTTTTTGTTAATTGAAATCGGCTACACTGCACTATGTACCATCACGACTGGTCATTATTATATTCAACTTTTGACTATATGTTATGTGCCCTTCGGTAGCCCAGAAGACGTCAAATCTTTGGGCTAAGCCCATTTAACTCACCCAGCAATTGCCTTACTTCTAAGTCCAAGACAATCTCAATGTCTTTATCTACGTGTAGAAAAACCACATCATTTGTACATGAAAAACAAAAGGTACTTGATACAGTCTGCTGTAAAAAGTACAACTGAACACTGACCCACTTCAGTAAGGTGCCAAAAGATTCGGAGTTGAGCCAGGCATCGGCAGCTGTTGACAAATTGCAAATTCCCTGTTTTCCATGGAGTAAGAGCCGTTGCTGGGCACGTGATTATGACATAAATGATCATTCAATTGTCGCTACAGCCAAAAGTATTGGTCAGAGAGCAACGCGGTTTGCACCATTCGATTTCTCGTCACAAAATACGTCGGATTAGCCTCTTCCCAGCAGTACTGGAAGAGTTTTTCCACTTTTGCATTTTTACTGGTCTTTTTTGTTAATTGAAATCGGCTACACTGTACTCTGTACAATCGCGACTGGTCATTACTATATTCAACTTTTGACTATAAGTTATGTGCCCTTCGGTAGCCCAGAAGACGTCAAATCTTTCAGCTAAGCCCATTTAACTCACCCAGCAATTGTCTTACTTCTAAGTCCAAGAAAATCTCAATGTCTTTATCTACGTGTAGAAAAACCAGACCATTTGTACGTGAAAAACACAAGGTACTTGATACAGTCTGCTGTAAAAAGTACAACTGAACACTGACCCACTTCAGTAAGGTGCCAAAAGATGCGGAATTGAGCCAGGCATCGGCAGCTGTTGAAAAATTGCAAATTTCCCTGGTTTCCATGGAGTAAGAGCCGTTGCTGTGCACGTGATTATGACATAAATGATCATTCAAATGTCACTACAGCCAAAAGGATTGGTCGGAGAGCAACGCGGTTTGCACCATTCGATTTCTCGTCACAAAATACGTCGGATTAGCCTCTTACCAGCAGCACTGGAACAGTTTTTCCACTTTTGCATTTTTGCCTGGTCTTTTTGTTAATTGAAATCGGCTACACTGTACTCTGTACAATCGGGACTGGTCATTACTATATTCAACTTTTGGCTATAAGTTATGTGCCCTTCGGTAGCCCAGAAGACCTGAAATCTTTGGGTCAAGCCCATTTAACTCACCCAGCAATTGCCTTACTTCTAAGTCCAAGACAATCTCAATGTCTTTATCTACGTGTAGAAAAACCACACCATTTGTACATAAAAAACACAAGGTACTTGATACAGTCTGCTGTAAAAAGTACAACTAAACACTGACCCACATTTATAAGGTGCCAAAAGATACGGAATTGGGCCAGGCATCGGCAGCTGTTAAAAAATTGCAATTTCCCTGGTTTCCATGGAGTAAGAGCCGTTGATGGGCACGTGATTATGACATCAATATTTATTGAATAGTCGCTACAGCCAAAAGTATTGGTCGGAGAGCAACGCGGTTTGCACCATTCGATTTGTCGTCACAAAATACGTCGGATTAGCCTCTTACCAGCAGCACTGGAACAGTTTTTCCACTTTTGCATTTTTACCTGGTCTTTTTGTTAATTGAAATCGGCTACACTGTACTCTGTACAATCGCGACTGGTCATTACTATATTCAACTTTTGACTATAAGTTATGTGCCCTTCGGTAGCCCAGAAGACCTGAAATCTTTGGGCCAAGCCCATTTAACTCACCCAGCAATTGTCTTACTTCTAAGTCCAAGACAATCTCAATGTCTTTATCTACGTGTAGAAAAACCACACCATTTGTACATGAAAAACACAAGGTACTTGATACAGTCTGCTGTAAAAAGTACAACTGAACACTGACCCACTTCAGTAAGGTGCCAAAAGATGCGGAATTGAGCCAGGCATCGGCAGCTGTTGAAAAATTGCAAATTTCCCTGGTTTCCATGGAGTAAGAGCCGTTGCTACGCACGTGATTATGACATCAATGATCATTCAATTGTCGCTACAGCCAAAAGTATTGGTCGGAGAGCAACGCGGATTGCACCATTCGATTTCTCGTCACAAAATACGTCGGATTAGCCTCTTACTAGTAGCACTGGAACAGTTTTTCCACTTTTGCATTTTGGCCTGGTCTTTTTGTTAATTGAAACCGGCTACACTGTACTCTGTACAATCGCGACTGGTCATTACTATATTCAACTTTTGACTATATGTTATGTGCCCTTCGGTAGCCCAGAAAACGTCAAATCTTTGGGCTCAGCGCATTTCACTCACCCAGCAATTGCCTTACTTCTAAGTCGAAGACAATCTCAATGTCTTTATCTACGTGTAGAAAAACAACACCATTTGTACATGAAAAACACAAGGTACTTGATACAGTCTGCTGTAAAAAGTACAACTGAACACTGACCCACTTCAGTAAGGTGCCAAAAGATGCGGAACTGAGCCAGGCATCGGCAGCTGTTAAAAAATTGCAAATTTCCCTGGTTTCCATGGAGTAAGAGCCGTTGTTGGGCACGTGATTATGACATCAATGATCATTCAATTGTCGCTACAGCCAAAAGTATTGGTCGGAGAGCAACGCGGTTTGCACCATTTGTTTTCTCGTCACAAAATACGTCGGATTGGCCTCTTACCAGCAGCACTGGAACAGTTTTTCCATTTTTGCATTTTTACCTGGTCTTTTTGTTAATTAAAATCGGCTACACTGTACTCTGTACAATTGCGACTGGTCATTACTATATTCAACTTTTGACTATAAGTTATGTGCCCTTCGGTAGCCCAGAAGACCTGAAATCTTTGGGCCAAGCCCATTTAACTCACCCAGCAATTGTCTTACTTCTAAGTCCAAGACAATCTCAATGTCTTTATCTACGTGTAGAAAAACCACACCATTTGTACATGAAAAACACAAGTTACTTGATACAGTCTGCTGTAAAAAGTACAACTGAACACTGACCCACTTCAGTAAGGTGCCAAAAGATTCGGAATTGAGCCAGGCATCGGCAGCTGTTGAAAAATTGCAAATTTCCCTAGTTTCCATGGAGTAAGAGCCGTTGCTACGCACGTGATTATGACATCAATGATCATTCAATTGTCGCTACAGCCAAAAGTATTGGTCGGAGAGCAACGCGGAATGCACCATTCGATTTCTCGTCACAAAATACGTCGGATTAGCCTCTTACTAGTAGCACTGGAACAGTTTTTCCACTTTTGCATTTTGGCCTGGTCTTTTTGTTAATTGAAACCAGCTACACTGTACTCTGTACAATCACGACTGGTCATTACTATATTCAACTTTTGACTATAAGTTATGTGCCCTTCGGTAGCCCAGAAGACCTGAAATCTTTGGGCTAAGCCCATTTAACTCACCCAGCAATTGCCTTACTTCTAAGTGCAAGACAATCTCAATGTCTTTATCTACGTGTAGAAAAACCACACCATTTGTACGTGAAAAAACACAAGGTACTTGATACAGTCTGCTGTAAAAAGTACAACTGAACACTGACCCACTTCAGTAAGGTGCCAAAAGATGCAGAACTGAGCCAGGCATCGGCAGCTGTTGAAAAATTGCAAATTTTCCTGGTTTCCATGGAGTAAGAGCCGTTGCTGGGCACGTGATTATGACATCAATGATCATTCAATTGTCACTACAGCCAAAAGTATTGGTCGGAGAGCAACGCGGATTGCACCATTCGATTTCTCGTCACAAAATACGTCGGATTAGGCTCTAACTGGTAGCACTGGAACAGTTTGTCCACTTTTGCATTTTTGCCTGGTCTTTGTGTTAATTGAAACCGGCTACACTGTACTCTGTACAATCGCGACTGGTTATTACTATATTCAACTTTTGACTATAAGTTATGTGCCCTTTGGTAGCTCAGAAGACCTGAAATCTTTGGGCCAACCCCATTTAACTCACCCAGCAATTGTCTTACTTCTAAGTCCAAGACAATCTCAATGTCTTTATCTACGTGTAGAAAAACCACACCATTTGTACGTGAAAAACACAAGGTACTTGATACAGTCTGCTGTAAAAAGTACAACTGAACACAGACCCACTTGAATAAGGAGCCAAAAGATCCGGAATTGAGCCAGGTATCGGCAGCTGTTGAAAAATTGCAAATTTCCCTGGTTTCCATGGAGTAAGAGCCGTTGCTGTGCACGTGATTATGACATAAATGATCATTCAATTGTCACTACAGGCAAAAGTATTGGTCGGACAGCAACGCGGTTTGCACCATTCGATTTGTCGTCACAAAATACGTCGGATTAGCCTCTTACCAGCAGCACTGGAACAATTTCTCCAATTTTGCATTTTTACCTTGTCTTTTTGTTAATTGAAATCGGCTACACTGTACTCTGTACAATCGCGACTGGTCATTACTATATTCAACTTTTGACTATAAGTTATGTGCCCTTCGGTAGCCCAGAAGGCGTCAAATCTTTGGGCTAAGCCCATTTAACTCACCCAGCAATTGTCTTACTTCTAAGTCCAAGACAATCTCAATGTCTTTATCTACGTGTAGAAAAACCACACCATTTGTACGTGAAAAACACAAGGTACTTGATACAGTCTGCTGTAAAAAGTACAACTGAACACTGACCCACTTCAGTAAGGTGCCAAAAGATTCGGAATTGAGCCAGGCATCGGCAGCTGTTGAAAAGTTGCAAATTTCCCTGGTTTCCATGGAGTAAGAGCCGTTTCTACGCACGTGATTATGACATCAATGATCATTGAATTGTCGCTACAGCCAAAAGTATTGGTCGGAGAGCAACGCGGTTTGCACCATTCGATTTCTCGTCACAAAATACGTCGGATTGGCCTCTTACCAGCAGCACTGGAACAGTTTTTGCACTTTTGCATTTTTACCTGGTCTTTTTGTTAATTGAAATCGGCTACACTGTACTCTGTACAATTGCGACTGGTCATTACTATATTCAACTTTTGACTATAAGTTATGTGCCCTTCGGTAGCCCAGAAGACCTGAAATCTTTGGGCTAAGCCCATTTAACTCACCCAGCAATTGCCTTACTTCTAAGTGCAAGACAATCTCAATGTCTTTATCTACGTGTAGAAAAACCACACCATTTGTACGTGAAAAACACAAGGTACTTGATACAGTCTGCTGTAAAAAGTACAACTGACCACAGACCCACATGAATAAGGTGCCAAAAGATGCGGAATTGAGCCAGGTATTGGCAGCTGTTGAAAAATTGCAAATTTTCCTGGTTTCCATGGAGTAAGAGCCGTTGCTGTGCACGTGATTATGACATAAATGATCATTCAATTGTCACTACAGCCAAAAGTATTGGTCGGACAGCAACGCGGTTTGCACCATTCGATTTGTCGTCACAAAATACGTCGGATTAGCCTCTTACCAGCAGCACTGGAACAATTTTTCCACTTTTGCATTTTTGCCTGGTCTTTTTGTTAATTGAAACCGGCTACACTGTACTCTGTACAATCGCGACTGGTCATTACTATATTCAACTTTTGACTATAAGTTATGTGCCCTTCGGTAGCCCAGAAGACCTGAAATCTTTGGGCTAAGCCCATTTAACTCACCCAGCAATTGCCTTACTTCTAAGTGCAAGACAATCTCAATGTCTTTATCTACGTGTAGAAAAACCACACCATTTGTACGTGAAAAACACAAGGTACTTGATACAGTCTGCTGTAAAAAGTACAACTGAACACTGACCCACTTCAGTAAGGTGCCAAAAGATGCGGAATTGAGCCAGGCATCGGCAGCTGTTGAAAAATTTTAAATTTCCCTGGATTCCATGGAGTAAGAGCCGTTGCTGGGCACGTGATTATGACATCAATGATCATTCAATTGTCGCTACAGCCAAAAGTATTGGTCGGAGAGCAACGCGGTTTGCACCATTCGATTTCTCGTCACAAAATACGTCGGATTAGCTTCTTACCAGTAGCACTGGAACAGTTTTTCCACTTTTGCATTTTTTGCCTGGTCTTTTTGTTAATTGAAATCGGCTACACTGTACTCTGTACAATCGCGACTGGTCATTACTATATTCAACTTTTGACTATAAGTTATGTGCCCTTCGGTAGCCCAGAAGACCTGAAATCTTTTATCTAAGCCCATTTAACTTACCCAGCAATTGCCTTACTTCTAAGTGCAAGACAATCTCAATGTCTTTATCTACGTGTAGAAAAACCACACCATTTGTAAATAAAAAACACAAGGTACTTGATACAGTCTGCTGTAAAAAGTACAACTAAACACTGACCAACTTCAGTAAGGTGCCAAAAGATGCGGAATTGAGCCAGGCATCGGCAGCTGTTGAAAAATTGCAAATTTCCCTGGTTTCCATGGAGTAAGAGCCGTTGCTGGGCACGTGATTATGACATAAATGATCATTCAATTGTCACTACAGCCAAAAGTGTTAGTCGGAGAGCAACGCGGTTTGCACCATTTGTTTTCTCGTCAGAAAATACGTCGGATTAGCCTCTTACTAGTAGCACTGGAACAGTTTTTCCACTTTTGCATTTTTACCTGGTCTTTTTGTTAATTGAAATCGGCTACACTGTACTCTGTACAATCGCGACTGGTCATTACTATATTCAACTTTTGACTATAAGTTATGTGCCTTCGGTAGCCCAGAAGACCTGAAATCTTTCGCTCAGCCCATTTAACTCACCCAGCAATTGCCTTACTTCTAAGTGCAAGACAATCTCAATGTCTTTATCTACGTGTAGAAAAACCACACCATTTGTACGTGAAAAACATAAGGTACTTGATACAGTCTGCTGTAAAAAGTACAACTGAACACTGACCCACTTCAGTAAGGTGCCAAAAGATGCGGAATTGAGCCAGGCATCGGCAGCTGTTGAAAAATTGCAAATTTCCCTGGTTTCCATGGAGTAAGAGCCGTTGCTACGCACGTGATTATGACATCAATGATCATTCAATGTCGCTACAGCCAAATGTATTGGTCGGAGAGCAACGCGGATTGCACCATTCGATTTCTCGTCACAAAAATACGTCGATTAGCCTCTTACTAGTAGCACTGGAACAGTTTTTTCCAATTTTGCATTTTTGCCTGGTCTTTTTGTTAATTGAAACCGGCTACACTGTACTATGTACCATCGCGACTGGTCATTACTATATTCAACTTTTGACTATATGTTATGTGCCCTTCGGTAGCCCAGAAGACGTCAAATCTTTGGGCTAAGCCCATTTCACTCACCCAGCAATTGTCTTACTTCTAAGTAAAAGACAATCTCAATGTCTTTATCTACGTGTAGAAAAACCACACCATTTGTACATGAAAAAACACAAGGTACTTGATACAGTCTGCTGTAAAAAGTACAACTGAACACTGACTCACTTCAGTAAGGTGCCAAAAGATGCGAAACTGAGCCAGGCATCGGCAGCTGTTGAAAAATTGCAAATTTCCCTGGTTTCCATGGAGTAAGAGCCGTTGTTGGCGCGTGATTATGACATCAATGATCATTCAATTGTCGCTACAGCCAAAAGTATTGGTCGGAGAGCAACGCGGTTGCACCATTCGATTTCTCGTCACAAAATACGTCGGATTAGCCTCTTACCAGCAGCACTGGAACAGTTTTTCCACTTTTGCATTTTTACCTGGTCTTTTTGTTATTGAAATCGGCTACACTGTACTCTGTACAATTACGACTGGTCATTACTATATTCAACTTTTGACTATAAGTTATGTGCCCTTCGGTAGCCAGAAGACCTGAAATCTTGGGCCAAGCCCATTTAACTCACCCAGCAATTGTCTTACTTCTAAGTCCAAGACAATCTCAATGTCTTTATCTACGTGTAGAAAAACCACACCATTTGTACATGAAAAACACAAGGTACTTGATACAGTCTGCTGTAAAAAGTACAACTGAACACTGACCCACTTCAGTAAGGTGCCAAAAGATTCGGAATTGAGCCAGGCATCGGCAGCTGTTGAAAAGTTGCAAATTTCCCTGGTTTCCATGGAGTAAGAGCCGTTGCTGGGCACATGATTATGACATAAATGATCATTCAATTGTCACTACAGCCAAAAGTATTAGTCGGAGTGCAACGCAGTTTGCACCATTCGATTTCTCGTCACAAAATACGTCGGATTAACCTCTTACCAGCAGCACTGGAACAGTTTTTTCCACTTTTGCATTTTTACGTGGTCTTTTTGTTAATTGAAATCGGCTACACTGTACTCTGTACAATCGCGACTGGTCATTACTATATTCAACTTTTGACTATAAGTTATGTGCCCAGTTATGTGCCCTTCGGTAGCCCAGAACACGTCAAATCTTTCGGCTAAGCCCATTTAACTCACCCAGCAGTTGTCTTACTTCTAAGTCCAAGACAATCTCAATGTCTTGATCTACGTGTAGAAAAACCACACCATTGTACGTGAAAAACACAAGGTACTTGATACAGTCTGCTGTAAAAAGTACAACTGACCACAGACCCACATGAATAAGGTGCCAAAAGATGCGGAATTGAGCCAGGTATCGGCAGCTGTTGAAAAATTGCAAATTTTCCTGGTTTCCATGGAGTAAGAGCCGTTGCTGGGCACGTGATTATGACATCAATGATCATTCAATTGTCACTACAGCCAAAAGTATTGGTCGGAGAGCAACGCGGATTGCACCATTCGATTTCTCGTCACAAAATACGTCGGATTAGCCTCTTACTAGTAGCACTGGACAGTTTTTCCACTTTTGCATTTTTGCCTGGTCTTTTTGTTAATTGAAACCGGCTACACTGTACTCTGTACAATCGCGACTGGTTATTACTATATTCAACTTTTGACTATAAGTTATGTGCCCTTTGGTAGCTCAGAAGACCTGAAATCTTTGGGCCAACCCCATTTAACTCACCCAGCAATTGTCTTACTTCTAAGTCCAAGACAATCTCAATGTCTTTATCTACGTGTAGAAAAACCACACCATTTGTACGTGAAAAACACCAAGGTACTTGATACAGTCTGCTGTAAAAAGTACAACTGAACACAGACCCACTTGAATAAGGTGCCAAAGATCCGGAATTGAGCCAGGCATCGGCAGCTGTTGAAAAATTGCAAATTTCCCTGGTTCCATGGAGTAAGAGCCGTTGCTGGGCACATGATTATGACATAATGATCATTCAATTGTCCACTACAGCCAAAAGTATTGTCGGAGAGAAACGCGGTTTGCACCATTCGATTTCTCGTCACAAAATACGTCGGATTAACCTCTTACCAGCAGCACTGGAACAGTTTCTCCACTTTTGCATTTTTACGTGGTCTTTTTGTTAATTGAAATCGGCTACACTGTACTCTGTACAATCGCGACTGGTCATTACTATATTCAACTTTTGACTATAGTTATGTGCCCTTCGGTAGCCCAGAAGACGTCAAATCTTTGGGCTAAGCCCATTTAACTCACCCAGCAATTGTCCTTACTTCTAAGTCCAAGACAATCTCAATGTCTTGATCTACGTGTAGAAAAACCACACCATTTGTACGTGAAAAACACAAGGTACTTGATACAGTCTGCTGTAAAAAGTACAACTGACCACAAGACCCACATGAATAAGGTGCCAAAAGATGCGAATTGAGCCCAGGTATCGGCAGCTGTTGAAAAAATTGCAAATTTTCCTGGTTTCCATGGAGTAAGAGCCGTTGCTGTGCACGTGATTATGACATAAATGATCATATCAATTGTCGCTACAGCCAAAAGTATTGGTCGGAGAGCACGCGGTTTGCACCATTCGATTTCTCGTCACAAAAATACGTCGGATTAGCCTCTTACCAGCAGCACTGGAACAGTTTTTCCAACTTTTGCATTTTTACCTGGTCTTTTTGTTAATTGAATTGGCTACACTGTACTCTGTACAATTGCGACTGGTCATTACTATATTCAACTTTTGACTATAAGTTATGTGCCCTTCGGTAGCCCAAAAGACCTGAAATCTTTGGGCCAAGCCCATTTAACTCACCCAGCAATTGTCTTAACTCTAAGTCCAAGACAATCTCAATGTCTTTATCTACGTGTAGAAAAACCACACCATTTGTACATGAAAAACACAAGGTACTTGATACAGTCTTGCTGTAAAAAGTACAACTGAACACTGACCCACTTCAGTAAGGTGCCAAAAGATGCGGATTGAGCCAGGCATCGGCAGCTGTTGAAAAATTTTAAATTTCCCTGGATTCCATGGAGTAAGAGCCGTTGCTGGGCACGTGATTATGACATCAATGATCATTCAATTGTCACTACAGCCAAAAGTATTGGTCGGAGAGCAACGCGGTATGCACCATTCGATTTCTCGTCAGAAAATACGTCGGATTAGCCTCTTACTAGTAGCACTGGAACAGTTTTTCCACTTTTGCATTTTTGCCTGGTCTTTGTGTTAATTGAAACCGGCTACACTGTACTCTGTACAATCGCGACTGGTTATTACTATATTCAACTTTTGACTATAAGTTATGTGCCCTTCGGTAGCTCAGAAGTCCTGAAATCTTTGGGCCAACCCCATTTAACTCACCCAGCAATTGTCTTACTTCTAAGTCCAAGACAATCTCAATGTCTTTATCTACGTGTAGAAAAACCACACCATTTGTACATGAAAAACACAAGGTACTTGATACAGTCTGCTGTAAAAAGTACAACTGAACACTGACCCACATTTATAAGGTGCCAAAAGATGCGGAATTGGGCCAGGCATCGGCAGCTGTTAAAAAATTGCAAATATCCCTGGTTTCCATGGAGTAAGAGCCGTTGCTACGCACGTGATTATGACATCAATGATCATTGAATTGTCGCTACAGCCAAAAGTATTGGTCGGAGAGCAACGCGGATTGCACCATTCGATTTCTCGTCACAAAATACGTCGGATTAGCCTCTTACTAGTAGCACTGGAACAGTTTTTTCCACTTTTGAATTTTGGCCATGTCTTTTTGTTAATTGAAACCAGCTACACTGTACTCTGTACAATCGCGACTGGTCATTACTATATTCAACTTTTGACTATAAGTTATGTGCCCTTCGGTAGCCCAGAAGACCTGAAATCTTTGGGCTAAGCCCATTTAACTCACCCAGCAATTGCCTTACTTCTAAGTGCAAGACAATCTCAATGTCTTTATCTACGTGTAGAAAAACCACACCATTTGTACGTGAAAAACACAAGGTACTTGGTACAGTCTGCTGTAAAAAGTACAACTGAACACTGACCCACTTCAGTAAGGTGCCAAAAGATGCGGAACTGAGCCAGGTATCGGCAGCTGTTGAAAAATTGCAAATTTCCCTTGTTTCCATGGAGTAAGAACCGTTGCTGGGCACATGATTATGACATAAATGATCATTCAATTGTCACTACAGCCAAAAGTATTAGTCGGAGAGCAACGCGGTTTGCACCATTCGATTTCTCGTCACAAAATGCGTCGGATTAGCCTCTTACCAGCAGCACTGGAACAGTTTTTCCACTTTTGCATTTCTACCTGGTCTTTTTGTTAATTGAAATCGGCTACACTGTACTCTGTACAATCGCGAATGGTCATTACTATATTCAACTTTTGACTATAAGTTATGTGCCCTTCGGTAGCCCAGAAGACGTCAAATCTTTCGGCTAAGCCCATTTAACTCACCCAGCAGTTGTCTTACCTCTAAGTCCAAGACAATCTCAATGTCTTGATCTACGTGTAGAAAAACCACACCATTTGTACGTGAAAAACACAAGGTACTTGAGACAGTCTGCTGTAAAAAGTACAACTGACCAGAGACCCACATGAATAAGGTGCCAAAAGATGCGGAATTGAGCCAGGTATCGGCAGCTGTTGAAAAATTGCAAATTTTCCTGGTTTCCATGGAGTAAGAGCCGTTGCTGTGCACGTGATTATGACATAAATGATCATTCAATTGTCACTACAGCCAAAAGTATTGGTCGGACAGCAACGCGGTTTGCACCATTCGATTTGTCGTCACAAAATACGTTGGATTAGCCTTTTACCAGCAGCACTGGAACAATTTTTCCACTTTTGCATTTTTGCCTGGTACTTTTGTTAATTGAAATCGGCTACACTGTACTCTGTACAATTGCGACTGGTCATTACTATATTCAACTTTTGACTATAAGTTATGTGCCCTTCGGTAGCCCAGAAGACCTGAAATCTTTGGGCTAAGCCCATTTAACTCACCCAGCAATTGCCCTTACTTCTAAGTGCTAGACAATCTCAATGTCTTTATCTACGTGTAGAAAAACCACACCATTTGTACGTGAAAAACACAAGGTACTTGATACAGTCTGCTGTAAAAAGTACAACTGAACACTGACCCACTTCAGTAAGGTGCCAAAAGATGCGGAATTGAGCCAGGCATCGGCAGCTGTTGAAAAATTGCAAATTTCCCTGGTTTCCATGGAGTAAGAGCCGTTGCTGGGCACGTGATTATGACATCATTGATCATTCAATTGTCACTACAGCCAAAAGTATTGGTCGGAGAGCAACGCGGATTGCACCATTCGATTTCTCGTCACAAAATACGTCGGATTAGCCTCTTACTAGTAGCACTGGAACAGCTTTTCCACTTTTGCATTTTTGCCTGGTCTTTTTGGTAATTAAAACCGGCTACACTGTACTCAGTACAATCGCGACTGGTCATTACTATATTCAACTTTTGACTATAAGTTATGTGCCCTTCGGTAGCTCAGAAGACCTGAAATCTTTGGGCCAACCCCATTTAACTCACCCAGCAATTGTCTTACTTCTAAGTCCAAGACAATCTCAATGTCTTTATCTACGTGTAGAAAAACCACACCATTTGTACGTGAAAAACACAAGGTACTTGATACAGTCTGCTGTAAAAAGTACAACTGAACACTGACCCACATTTATAAGGTGCCAAAAGATGCGGAATTGGGCCAGGCATCGGCAGCTGTTAAAAAATTGCAAATATCCCTGGTTTCCATGGAGTAAGAGCCGTTGCTACGCACGTAATTATGATATCAATGATAATTGAATTGTCGCTACAGCCAAAAGTATTGGTCGGAGAGCAACGCGGTTTGCACCATTCGATTTCTCGTCACAAAATACGTCGGATTAGCCTCTTACCAGCAGCACTGGAACAGTTTTTCCACTTTTGCATTTTTGCCTGGTCTTTTTGTTAATTGAAACCGGCTACACTGTACTCTGTACAATCGCGACTGGTCATTACTATATTCAACATTTGACTATAAGTTATGTGCCCTTCGGTAGCCCAGAAGACCTGAAATCTTTCGGCTAAGCCCATTTAACTCACCCAGCAATTGCCTTACTTCTAAGTGCAAGACAATCTCAATGTCTTTATCTACGTGTAGAAAAACCACACCATTTGTACGTGAAAAACACAAGGTACTTGGTACAGTCTGCTGTAAAAAGTACAACTGAACACTGACCCACTTCAGTAAGGTGCCAAAAGATGCGGAACTGAGCCAGGCATCGGCAGCTGTTGAAAAATTGCAAATTTCCCTGGTTTCCATGGAGTAAGAGCCGTTGCTGGGCACATGATTATGACATAAATGATCATTCAATTGTCACTACAGCCAAAAGTATTAGTGGGAGAGCAACGCGGTTTGCACCATTCGATTTCTCGTCACAAAATACGTCGGATTAGCCTCTTACCAGCAGCACTGGAACAGTTTTTCCACTTTTGCATATTTACCTGGTCTTTTTGTTAATTGAAATCGGCTACACTGTACTCTGTACAATCGCGACTGGTCATTACTATATTCAAGTTTTGACTATAAGTTATGTGCCCTTCGGTAGCCCAGAAGACGTCAAATCTTTCGGCTAAGCCCATTTAACTCACCCAGCAGATGTCTTACTTCTAAGTCCAAGACAATCTCAATGTCTTGATCTACGTGTAGAAAAACCAGACCATTTGTACGTGAAAAACACAAGGTACTTGATACAGTCTGCTGTAAAAAGTACAACTGACCAGAGACCCACATGAATAAGGTGCCAAAAGATGCGGAATTGAGCCAGGCATCGGCAGCTGTTGAAAAATTGCAAATTTCCCTGGTTTCCATGGAGTAAGAGCCGTTGCTGGGCACGTGATTATGACATAAATGATCATTCAATTGTCACTACAGCCAAAAGTGTTAGTCGGAGAGCAACGCGGTTTGCACCATTTGTTTTCTCGTCAGAAAATACGTCGGATTAGCCTCTTACCAGCAGCACTGGAACAGTTTTTCCACTTTTGCATTTTTGCCTGGTCTTTTTGTTAATTGAAATCGGCTACACTGTACTCTGTACAATCGCGACTGGTCATTACTATATTCAACTTTTGACTATAAGTTATGTGCCCTTCGGTAGCCCAGAAGACGTCAAATCTTTCGGCTAAGCCCATTTAACTCACCCAGCAGTTGTCTTACTTCTAAGTCCAAGACAATCTCAATGTCTTGATCTACGTGTAGAAAAACCAGACCATTTGTACGTGAAAAACACAAGGTACTTGATACAGTCTGCTGTAAAAAGTACAACTGACCAGAGACCCACATGAATAAGGTGCCAAAAGATGCGGAATTGAGCCAGGTAACGGCAGCTGTTGAAAAATTGCAAATTTTCCTGGTTTCCATGGAGTAAGAGCCGTTGCTGTGCACGTGATTCTGACATAAATGATCATTCAATTGTCACTACAGCCAAAAGTATTGGTCGGACAGCAACGCGGTTTGCACCATTCGATTTGTCGTCACAAAATACGTTGGATTAGCCTTTTACCAGCAGCACTGGAACAATTTTTCCACTTTTGCATTTTTGCCTTGTATTTTTGTTAATTGAAATCGGCTACACTGTACTCTGTACAATCGCGACTGGTCATTACTATATTCAACTTTTGACTATAAGTTATGTGCCCTTCGGTAGCCCAGAAGACCTGAAATCTTTGGGCTAAGCCCATTTAACTCACCCAGCAATTGTCTTACTTCTAAGTCCAAGACAATCTGAATGTCTTTATCTACGTGTAGAAAAACCACACCATTTGTACGTGAAAAACATAAGGTACTTGATACAGTCTGCTGTAAAAAGTACAACTGAACACTGACCCACTTCAGTAAGGTGCCAAAAGATGCGGAATTGAGCCAGGCATAGGCAGCTGTTGAAAAATTGCAAATTTCCCTGGTTTCCATGGAGTAAGACCCGTTGCTACGCACGTGATTATGACATCAATGATCATTCAATTGTCGCTACAGCCAAAAGTATTGGTCGGAGAGCAACGCGGTTTGCACCATTCGATTTCTCGTCACAAAATACGTCGGATTAGCCTCTTACCAGCAGCACTGGAACAGTTTTTCCACTTTTGCATTTTTACCTGTTGTTTTTGTTAATTGAAATCGGCTACACTGTACTCTGTACAATCGCGACTGGTCATTACTATATTCAACTTTTGACTATATGTTATGTGCCCTTCGGTAGCCCAGAAGACGTCAAATCTTTGGGCTAAGCCCATTTAACTCACCCAGCAATTGCCTTACTTCTAAGTCCAAGACAATCTCAATGTCTTTATCTACGTGTAGAAAAACCACATCATTTGTACATGAAAAACAAAAGGTACTTGATACAGTCTGCTGTAAAAAGTACAACTGAACACTGACCCACTTCAGTAAGGTGCCAAAAGATGCGGAATTGAGCCAGGCATCGGCAGCTGTTGACAAATTGCAAATTTCCCTGTTTTCCATGGAGTAAGAGCCGTTGCTGGGCACGTGATTATGACATAAATGATCATTCAATTGTCGCTACAGCCAAAAGTATTGGTCAGAGAGCAACGCGGTTTGCACCATTCGATTTCTCGTCACAAAATACGTCGGATTAGCCTCTTACCAGCAGTACCGGAAGAATTTTTCCACTTTTGCATTTTTACCTGGTCTTTTTGTTAATTGAAATCGGCTACACTGTACTCTGTACAATCGCGACGGGTCATTACTATATTCAAGTTTTGACTATAAGTTATGTGCCCTTCGGTAGCCCAGAAGACCTGAAATCTTTGGGCCAAGCCCATTTAACTCACCCAGCAATTGTCTTACTTCTAAGTCCAAGACAATCTCAATGTCTTTATCTACGTGTAGAAAAACCACACCATTTGTACATGAAAAACACAAGGTACTTGATACAGTCTGCTGTAAAAAGTACAACTGAACACTGACCCACTTCAGTAAGGTGCCAAAAGATGCGGAATTGAGCCAGGCATCGGCAGCTGTTGAAAAATTGCAAATTTCCCTGGTTTCCATGGAGTAAGAGCCGTTGCTACGCACGTGATTATGACATCAATGATCATTCAATTGTCGCTACAGCCAAAAGTATTGGTCGGAGAGCAACGCGGATTGCACCATTCGATTTCTCGTCACAAAATACGTCGGATTAGCCTCTTACTAGTAGCACTGGAACAGTTTTTCCACTTTTGCATTTTGGCCTGGTCTTTTTGTTAATTGAAACCAGCTACACTGTACTCTGTACAATCGCGACTGGTCATTACTATATTCAACTTTTGACTATATGTTATGTGCCCTTCGGTAGCCCAGAAAACGTCAAATCTTTGGGCTCAGCCCATTTCACTCACCCAGCAATTGCCTTACTTCTAAGTCGAAGACAATCTCAATGTCTTTATCTACGTGTAGAAAAACAACACCATTTGTACATGAAAAACACAAGGTACTTGATACAGTCTGCTGTAAAAAGTACAACTGAACACTGACCCACTTCAGTAAGGTGCCAAAAGATGCGGAACTGAGCCAGGCATCGGCAGCTGTTGAAAAATTGCAAATTTCCCTGGTTTCCATGGAGAAAGAGCCGTTGTTGGGCACGTGATTATGACATCAATGATCATTCAATTGTCGCTACAGCCAAAAGTATTGGTCGGAGAGCAACGCGGTTTGCACCATTTGTTTTCTCGTCACAAAATACGTCGGATTGGCCTCTTACCAGCAGCACTGGAACAGTTTTTCCATTTTTGCATTTTTACCTGGACTTTTTGTTAATTAAAATCGGCTACACTGTACTATGTACAATTGCGACTGGTCATTACTATATTCAACTTTTGACTATAAGTTATGTGCCCTTCGGTAGCCCAGAAGACCTGAAATCTTTGGGCCAAGCCCATTTAACTCACCCAGCAATTGTCTTACTTCTAAGTCCAAGACAATCTCAATGTCTTTATCTACGTGTAGAAAAACCAGACCATTTGTACATGAAAAACACAAGTTACTTGATACAGTCTGCTGTAAAAAATACAACTGAACACTGACCCACTTCAGTAAGGTGCCAAAAGATTCGGAATTGAGCCAGGCATCGGCAGCTGTTGAAAAATTGCAAATTTCCCTAGTTTCCATGGAGTAAGGGCCGTTGCTACGCACGTGATTATGACATCAATGATCATTCAATTGTCGCTACAGCCAAAAGTATTGGTCGGAGAGCAACGCGGATTGCACCATTCGATTTCTCGTCACAAAATACGTCGGATTAGCCTCTTACTAGTAGCACTGGAACAGTTTTTCCACTTTTGCATTTTGGCCTGGTCTTTTTGTTAATTGAAACCAGCTACACTGTACTCTGTACAATCACGACTGGTCATTACTATATTCAACTTTTGACTATAAGTTATGTGCCCTTCGGTAGCCCAGAAGACCTGAAATCTTTGGGCCAAGCCCATTTAACTCACCCAGCAATTGTCTTACTTCTAAGTGCAAGACAATCTCAATGTCTTTATCTACGTGTAGAAAAACCACACCATTTGTACATGAAAAACACAAGGTACTTGATACAGTCTGCTGTAAAAAGTACAACTGAACACTGACCCACTTCAGTAAGGTGCCAAAAGATTCGGAATTGAGCCAGGCATCGGCAGCTGTTGAAAAGTTGCAAATTTCCCTGGTTTCCATGGAGTAAGAGCCGTTGCTGGGCACATGATTATGACATCAATGATCATTCAATTGTCACTACAGCCAAAAGTATTGGTCGGAGAGCAACGCGGATTGCACCATTCGATTTCTCGTCACAAAATACGTCGGATTAGCCTCTTACTAGTAGCACTGGAACAGTTTTTCCACTTTTGCATTTTTGCCTGGTCTTTTTGTTAATTGAAACCGGCTACACTGTACTCTGTACAATCGCGACTGGTTATTACTATATTCAACTTTTGACTATAAGTTATGTGCCCTTTGGTAGCTCAGAAGACCTGAAATCTTTGGGCCAACCCCATTTAACTCACCCAGCAATTGTCTTACTTCTAAGTCCAAGACAATCTCAATGTCTTTATCTACGTGTAGAAAAACCACACCATTTGTACGTGAAAAACACAAGGTACTTGATACAGTCTGCTGTAAAAAGTACAACTGAACACAGACCCACTTGAATAAGGTGCCAAAAGATCCGGAATTGAGCCAGGCATCGGCAGCTGTTGAAAAATTGCAAATTTCCCTGGTTTCCATGGAGTAAGAGCCGTTGCTGGGCACATGATTATGACATAAATGATCATTCAATTGTCACTACAGCCAAAAGTATTGGTCGGAGAGCAACGCGGTTTGCACCATTCGATTTCTCGTCACAAAATACGTCGGATTGGCCTCTTACCAGCAGCACTGGAACAGTTTCTCCACTTTTGCATTTTTACCTGGTCTTTTTGTTAATTGAAATCGGCTACACTGTACTCTGTACAATCGCGACTGGTCATTACTATATTCAACTTTTGACTATAAGTTATGTGCCCTTCGGTAGCCCAGAAGACGTCAAATCTTTGGGCTAAGCCCATTTAACTCACCCAGCAATTGTCTTACTTCTAAGTCCAAGACAATCTCAATGTCTTGATCTACGTGTAGAAAAACCACACCATTTGTACGTGAAAAACACAAGGTACTTGATACAGTCTGCTGTAAAAAGTACAACTGACCACAGACCCACATGAATAAGGTGCCAAAAGATGCGGAATTGAGCCAGGTATCGGCAGCTGTTGAAAAATTGCTAATTTTCCTGGTTTCCATGGAGTAAGACCCGTTGCTGTGCACGTGATTATGACATAAATGATCATTCAATTGTCGCTACAGCCAAAAGTATTGGTCGGAGAGCAACGCGGTTTGCACCATTCGATTTCTCGTCACAAAATACGTCGGATTAGCCTCTTACCAGCAGCACTGGAACAGTTTTTCCACTTTTGCATTTTTACCTGGTCTTTTTGTTAATTGAAATCGGCTACACTGTACTCTGTAGAATTGCGACTGGTCATTACTATATTCAACTTTTGACTATAAGTTATGTGCCCTTCGGTAGCCCAAAAGACCTGAAATCTTTGGGCCAAGCCCATTTAACTCACCCAGCAATTGTCTTACTTCTAAGTCCAAGACAATCTCAATGTCTTTATCTACGTGTAGAAAAACCACACCATTTGTACATGAAAAACACAAGGTACTTGATACAGTCTGCTGTAAAAAGTACAACTGAACACTGACCCACTTCAGTAAGGTGCCAAAAGATGCGGAATTGAGCCAGGCATCGGCAGCTGTTGAAAAATTTTAAATTTCCCTGGATTCCATGGAGTAAGAGCCGTTGCTGGGCACGTGATTATGACATCAATGATCATTCAATTGTCACTACAGCCAAAAGTATTGGTCGGAGAGCAACGCGGTATGCACCATTCGATTTCTCGTCACAAAATACGTCGGATTAGCCTCTTACTAGTAGCACTGGAACAGTTTTTCCACTTTTGCATTTTTGCCTGGTCTTTGTGTTAATTGAAACCGGCTACACTGTACTCTGTACAATCGCGACTGGTCATTACTATATTCAACTTTTGACTATAAGTTATGTGCCCTTCGGTAGCTCAGAAGTCCTGAAATCTTTGGGCCAACTCCATTTAACTCACCCAGCAATTGTCTTACTTCTAAGTCCAAGACAATCTCAATGTCTTTATCTACGTGTAGAAAAACCACACCATTTGTACGTGAAAAACACAAGGTACTTGATACAGTCTGCTGTAAAAAGTACAACTGAACACTGACCCACATTTATAAGGTGCCAAAAGATGCGGAATTGGGCCAGGCATCGGCAGCTGTTAAAAAATTGCAAATATCCCTGGTTTCCATGGAGTAAGAGCCGTTGCTGGGCACGTGATTATGACATCAATGATCATTGAATTGTCGCTACAGCCAAAAGTATTGGTCGGAGAGCAACGCGGTTTGCACCATTCGATTTCTCGTCACAAAATACGTCGGATTAGCCTCTTACCAGTAGCACTGGAACATTTTTTCCACTTTTGCATTTTTGCCTGGTCTTTTTGTTAATTGAAATCGGCTACACTGTACTCTGTACAATCGCGACTGGTCATAACTATATTCAACTTTTGACTATAAGTTATGTGCCCTTCGGTAGCCCAGAAGACCTGAAATCTTTTATCTAAGCCCATTTAACTCACCCAGCAATTGCCTTACTTCTAAGTGCAAGACAATCTCAATGTCTTTATCTACGTGTAGAAAAACCACACCATTTGTAAATAAAAAACACAAGGTACTTGATACAGTCTGCTGTAAAAAGTACAACTAAACACTGACCCACTTCAGTAAGGTGCCAAAAGATGCGGAATTGAGCCAGGCATCGGCAGCTGTTGAAAAATTGCAAATTTCCCTGGTTTCCATGGAGTAAGAGCCGTTGCTGGGCACGTGATTATGACATAAATGATCATTCAATTGTCACTACAGCCAAAAGTGTTAGTCGGAGAGCAACGCGGTTTGCACCATATGTTTTCTCGTCACAAAATACGTCGGATTAGATTCTTACCAGCAGCACTGGAACAGTTTTTCCACTTTTGCATTTTTGCCTGGTCTTTTTGTTAATTGAAATCGGCTACACTGTACTCTGTACAATCGCGACTGGTCATTACTATATTCAACTTTTGACTATAAGTTATGTGCCCTTCGGTAGCCCAGAAGACCTGAAATCTTTCGGCTAAGCCCATTTAACTCACCCAGCAATTGCCTTACTTCTAAGTGCAAGACAATCTCAATGTCTTTATCTACGTGTAGAAAAACCACACCATTTGTACGTGAAAAACATAAGGTACTTGATACAGTCTGCTGTAAAAAGTACAACTGAACACTGACCCACTTCAGTAAGGTGCCAAAAGATGCGGAATTGAGCCAGGCATCGGCAGCTGTTGAAAAATTGCAAATTTCCCTGGTTTCCATGGAGTAAGAGCCGTTGCTACGCACGTGATTATGACATAAATGATCATTCAATGTCGCTACAGCCAAATGTATTGGTCGGAGAGCAACGCGGATTGCACCATTCGATTTCTCGTCACAAAAATACGTCGGATTAGCCTCTCACTAGTAGCACTGGAACAGTTTTTCCAATTTTGCATTTTTGCCTGGTCTTTTTGTTAATTGAAACCGGCTACACTGTACTATGTACCATCGCGACTGGTCATTACTATATTCAACTTTTGACTATATGTTATGTGCCCTTCGGTAGCCCAGAAGACGTCAAATCTTTGGGCTAAGCCCATTTCACTCACCCAGCAATTGCCTTACTTCTAAGTGCTAGACAATCTCAATGTCTTTATCTACGTGTAGAAAAACCACACCATTTGTACATGAAAAACACAAGGTACTTGATACAGTCTGCTGTAAAAAGTACAACTGAACACTGACTCACTTCAGTAAGGTGCCAAAACATGCGGAACTGAGCCAGGCATCGGCAGCTGTTGAAAAATTGCAAATTTCCCTGGTTTCCATGGAGTAAGAGCCGTTGTTGGGCACGTGATTATGACATCAATGATCATTCAATTGTCGCTACAGCCAAAAGTATTGGTCGGAGAGCAACGCGGTTTGCACCATTCGATTTCTCGTCACAAAATACGTCGGATTAGCCTCTTACCAGCAGCACTGGAACAGTTTTTCCACTTTTGCATTTTTACCTGGTCTTTTTGTTAATTGAAATCGGCTACACTGTACTCTGTACAATTGCGACTGGTCATTACTATATTCAACTTTTGACTATAAGTTATGTGCCCTTCGGTAGCCCAGAAGACCTGAAATCTTTGGGCCAAGCCCATTTAACTCACCCAGCAATTGTCTTACTTCTAAGTCCAAGACAATCTCAATGTCTTGATCTACGTGTAGAAAAACCACACCATTTGTACGTGAAAAACACAAGGTACTTGATACAGTCTGCTGTAAAAAGTACAACTGAACACTGACCCACTTCAGTAAGGTGCCAAAAGATTCGGAATTGAGCCAGGTATCGGCAGCTGTTGAAAAATTGCAAATTTTCCTGGTTTCCATGGAGTAAGAGCCGTTGCTGTGCACGTGATTATGACATAAATGATCATTCAATTGTCGCTACAGCCAAAAGTATTGGTCGGAGAGCAACGCGGTTTGCACCATTCGATTTCTCGTCACAAAATACGTCGGATTAGCCTCTTACCAGCAGCACTGGAACAGTTTTTCCACTTTTGCATTTTTACCTGGTCTTTTTGTTAATTGAAATCGGCTACACTGTACTCTGTACAATTGCGACTGGTCATTACTATATTCAACTTTTGACTATAAGTTATGTGCCCTTCGGTAGCCCAAAAGACCTGAAATCTTTGGGCCAAGCCCATTTAACTCACCCAGCAATTGTCTTACTTCTAAGTCCAAGACAATCTCAATGTCTTTATCTACGTGTAGAAAAACCACACCATTTGTACATGAAAAACACAAGGTACTTGATACAGTCTGCTGTAAAAAGTACAACTGAACACTGACCCACTTCAGTAAGGTGCCAAAAGATGCGGAATTGAGCCAGGCATCGGCAGCTGTTGAAAAATTTTAAATTTCCCTGGATTCCATGGAGTAAGAGCCGTTGCTGGGCACGTGATTATGACATCAATGATCATTCAATTGTCACTACAGCCAAAAGTATTGGTCGGAGAGCAACGCGGTTTGCACCATTCGATTTCTCGTCACAAAATACGTCGGATTAGCCTCTTACTAGTAGCACTGGAACAGTTTTTCCACTTTTGCATTTTTGCCTGGTCTTTGTGTTAATTGAAACCGGCTACACTGTACTCTGTACAATCGCGACTGGTTATTACTATATTCAACTTTTGACTATAAGTTATGTGCCCTTCGGTAGCTCAGAAGTCCTGAAATCTTTGGGCCAACTCCATTTAACTCACCCAGCAATTGTCTTACTTCTAAGTCCAAGACAATCTCAATGTCTTTATCTACGTGTAGAAAAACCACACCATTTGTACGTGAAAAACACAAGGTACTTGATACAGTCTGCTGTAAAAAGTACAACTGAACACTGACCCACATTTATAAGGTGCCAAAAGATGCGGAATTGGGCCAGGCATCGGCAGCTGTTAAAAAATTGCAAATATCCCTGGTTTCCATGGAGTAAGAGCCGTTGCTGGGCACGTGATTATGACATCAATGATCATTGAATTGTCGCTACAGCCAAAAGTATTGGTCGGAGAGCAACGCGGTTTGCACCATTCGATTTCTCGTCACAAAATACGTCGGATTAGCCTCTTACCAGTAGCACTGGAACATTTTTTCCACTTTTGCATTTTTGCCTGGTCTTTTTGTTAATTGAAATCGGCTACACTGTACTCTGTACAATCGCGACTGGTCATTACTATATTCAACTTTTGACTATAAGATATGTGCCCTTCGGTAGCCCAGAAGACCTGAAATCTTTCGGCTAAGCCCATTTAACTCACCCAGCAATTGCCTTACTTCAAAGTGCAAGACAATCTCAATGTCTTTATCTACGTGTAGAAAAACCACACCATTTGTACGTGAAAAACACAAGGTACTTGATACAGTCTGCTGTAAAAAGTACAACTAAACACTGACCCACATTTATAAGGTGCCAAAAGGTGCGGAATTGGGCCAGGCATCGGCAGCTGTTAAAAAATTGCAAATATCCCTGGTTTCCATGGAGTAAGAGCCGTTGCTGGGCACGTGATTATGACATCAATGATCATTGAATTGTCGCTACAGCCAAAAGTATTGGTCGGAGAGCAACGCGGTTTGCACCATTCGATTTGTGGTCACAAAATACGTCGGATTAGCTTCTTACCAGCAGCACTGGAACAGTTTTTCTACTTTTGCATTTTTGCCTGGTCTTTTTGTTAATTGAAATCGGCTACACTGTACTCTGTACCATCGCGACTGGTCATTACTATATTCAACTTTTGACTATAAGTTATGTGCCCTTCGGTAGCCCAGAAGACCTGAAATCCTTGGGCCAAGCCCATTTAACTCACCCAGCAATTGTCTTACTTCTAAGTCCAAGACAATCTGAATGTCTTTATCTACGTGTAGAAAAACCACACCATTTGTACGTGAAAAACATAAGGTACTTGATACAGTCTGCTGTAAAAAGTACAACTGAACACTGACCCACTTCAGTAAGGTGCCAAAAGATGCGGAATTGAGGCAGGCATAGGCGGCTGTTGAAAAATTGCAAATTTCCCTAGTTTCCATGGAGTAAGACCCGTTGCTACGCACGTGATTATGACATAAATGATCATTCAATGTCGCTACAGCCAAAAGTATTCGTCGGAGAACAACGCGGATTGCACCATTCGATTTCTCGTCACAAAATACGTCGGATTAGCCTATTACTAGTAGCACTGGAACAGTTTTTCCAATTTTGCATTTTTGCCTGGTCTTTTTGTTAATTGAAATCGGCTACACTGTACTCTGTACCATCGCGACTGGTCATTACTATATTCAACTTTTGACTGTATGTTATGTGCCCTTCGGTAGCCCAGAAGACGTCAAATCTTTGGGCTAAGCCCATTTCACTCACCCAGCAATTGCCTTACTTCTAAGTCGAAGACAATCTCAATGTCTTTATCTACGTGTTGAAAAACCACACCATTTGTACATGAAAAACACAAGGTACTTGATACAGTCTGCTGTAAAAAGTACAACTGAACACTGACCCACTTCAGTAAGGTGCCAAAAGATGCGGAACTGAGCCAGGCATCGGCAGCTGTTGAAAAATTGCAAATTTCCCTTGTTTCCATGGAGTAAGAGCCGTTGCTGGGCACGTGATTATGACATCAATGATCATTCAATTGTCACTACAGGCAAAAGTATTTGTCGGACAGCAACGCGGTTTGCACCATTCGATTTGTCGTCACAAAATACGTCTGATTAGCCTCTTACCAGCACCACTGGAACAATTTCTCCAATTTTGCATTTTTACCTGGTCTTTTTGTTAATTGAAATCGGCTACACTGTACTCTGTACAATCGCGACTGGTCATTACTATATTCAACTTTTGACTATAAGTTATGTGCCCTTCGGTAGCCCAGAAGACGTCAAATCTTTGGGCTAAGCCCATTTAACTCACCCAGCAATTGTCTTACTTCTAAGTCGAAGACAATCTCAATGTCTTTATCTACGTATAGAAAAACCACACCATTTGTACATGAAAAACACAAGGTACTTGATACAGTCTGCTGTAAAAAGTACAACTAAACACTGACCCGCATTTATAAGGTGCCAAAAGATGCGGAATTGAGCCAGGCATCGGCAGCTGTTAAAAAATTGCAAATATCCCTGGTTTCCATGGAGTAAGAGCCGTTGCTGTGCACGTGATTATGACATCAATGATCATTGAATTGTCGCTACAGCCAAAAGTATTGGTCGGAGAGCAACGCGGTTTGCACCATTCGATTTGTCGTGACAAAATACGTCGGATTATCCTCTTACCAGCAGCACTGGAACAGTTTTTCCACTTTTGCATTTTTGCCTGGTCTTTTTGTTAATTGAAATCGGCTACACTGTACTCTGTACAATCGCGACTGGTCATTACTATATTCAACTTTTGACTATAAGTTATGTGCCCTTCGGTAGCCCAGAAGACCTGAAATCCTTGGGCCAAGCCCATTTAACTCACCCAGCAATTGTCTTACTTCTAAGTCCAAGACAATCTGAATGTCTTTATCTACGTGTAGAAAAACCACACCATTTGTACGTGAAAAACATAAGGTACTTGATACAGTCTGCTGTAAAAAGTACAACTGAACACTGACCCACTTCAGTAAGGTGCCAAAAGATGCGGAATTGAGCCAGGCATCGGCAGCTGTTGAAAAATTGCAAATTTCCTTGGTTTCCATGGAGTAAGAGCCGTTGCTACGCACGTGATTATGACATAAATGATCATTCAATGTCGCTACAGCCAAAAGTATAGGTCGGAGAGCAACGCGGATTGCACCATTCGATTTCTCGTCACAAAAATACGTAGGATTAGCCTCTTACTAGTAGCACTGGAACAGTTTTTCCACTTTTGCATTTTTACCTGGTCTTTTTGTTAATTGAAATCGGCTACACTGTACTCTGTACAATCGCGACTGGTCATTACTATATTCAACTTTTGACTATAAGTTATGTGCCCTTCGGTAGCCCAGAAGACGTCAAATCTTTCGGCTAAGCCCATTTAACTCACCCAGCAATTGCCTTACTTCTAAGTCCAAGACAATCTCAATGTCTTTATCTACGTGTAGAAAAACCGCACCATTTGTACATGAAAAACACAAGGTACTTGATACAGTCTGCTGTAAAAAGTACAACTGAACACAGACCCACTTGAATAAGGTGCCAAAAGATCCGGAATTGAGCCAGGCATCGGCAGCTGTTGAAAAATTGGAAATTTCCCTGGTTTCCATGGAGTAAGAGCCGTTGCTGTGCACGTGATTATGACATAAATGATCATTCAATTGTCACTACAGGCAAAAGTATTGGTCGGACAGCAACGCGGTTTGCACCATTCGATTTGTGGTCACAAAATACGTCGGATTAGCCTCTTACCAGCAGCACTGGAACAATTTCTCCAATTTTGCATTTTTACCTGGTCTTTTTGTTAATTAAAATCGGCTACACTGTACTCTGTACAATCGCGACTGGTCATTACTATATTCAACTTTTGACTATAAGTTATGTGCCCTTCGGTAGCCCAGAAGACGTCAAATCTTTGGGCTAAGCCCATTTAACTCACCCAGCAATTGTCTTACTTCTAAGTCCAAGACAATCTCAATGTCTTTATCTACGTGTAGAAAAACCACACCATTTGTACGTGAAAAACACAAGGTACTTGATACAGTCTGCTGTAAAAAGTACAACTAAACACTGACCCACATTTATAAGGTGCCAAAAGGTGCGGAATTGAGCCAGGCATCGGCAGCTGTTAAAAAATTGCAAATATCCCTGGTTTCCATGGAGTAAGAGCCGTTGCTGGGCACGTGATTATGACATCAATGATCATTGAATTGTCGCTACAGCCAAAAGTATTGGTCGGAGAGCAACGCGGTTTGCACCATTCGATTTGTGGTCACAAAATACGTCGGATTAGCCTCTTACCAGCAGCACTGGAACAGTTTTTCTACTTTTGCATTTTTGCCTGGTCTTTTTGTTAATTGAAATCGGCTACACTGTACTCTGTACAATCGCGACTGGTCATTACTATATTCAACTTTTGACTATAAGTTATGTGCCCTTCGGTAGCCCAGAAGACGTCAAATCTTTGGGCTAAGCCCATTTAACTCACCCAGCAATTGCCTTACTTCTAAGTCGAAGACAATCTCAATGTCTTTATCTACGTGTAGAAAAACCACATCATTTGTACATGAAAAACAAAAGGTACTTGATACAGTCTGCTGTAAAAAGTACAACTGAACACTGACCCACTTCAGTAAGGTGCCAAAAGATGCGGAATTGAGGCAGGCATAGGCGGCTGTTGAAAAATTGCAAATTTCCCTGGTTTCCATGGAGTAAGACCCGTTGCTACGCACGTGATTATGACATAAATGATCATTCAATGTTGCTACAGCCAAAAGTATTGGTCGGAGAGCAACGCGGATTGCACCATTCGATTTCTCGTCACAAAATACGTCGGATTAGCCTGTTACTAGTAGCACTGGAACAGTTTTTCCAATTTTGCATTTTTGCCTGGTCTTTTTGTTAATTGAAATCGGCTACACTGTACTCTGTACCATCGCGACTGGTCATTACTATATTCAACTTTTGACTATATGTTATGTGCCCTTCGGTAGCCCAGAAGACGTCAAATCTTTGGGCTAAGCCCATTTCACTCACCCAGCAATTGCCTTACTTCTAAGTCGAAGACAATCTCAATGTCTTTATCTACGTGTAGAAAAACCACACCATTTGTACGTGAAAAACACAAGGTACTTGATACAGTCTGCTGTAAAAAGTACAACTGAACACTGACCCACTTCAGTAAGGTGCCAAAAGATGCGGAACTGAGCCAGGCATCGGCAGCTGTTGAAAAATTGCAAATTTCCCTTGTTTCCATGGAGTAAGAGCCGTTGCTGGGCACGTGATTATGACATCAATGATCATTCAATTGTCACTACAGGCAAAAGTATTTGTCGGACAGCAACGCGGTTTGCACCATTCGATTTGTCGTCACAAAATACGTCGGATTAGCCTCTTACCAGCAGCACTGGAACAATTTCTCCAATTTTGCATTTTTACCTGGTCTTTTTGTTAATTGAAATCGGCTACACTGTACTCTGTACAATCGCGACTGGTCATTACTATATTCAACTTTTGACTATAAGTTATGTGCCCTTCGGTAGCCCAGAAGACGTCAAATCTTTGGGCTAAGCCCATTTAACTCACCCAGCAATTGTCTTACTTCTAAGTCGAAGACAATCTCAATGTCTTTATCTACGTATAGAAAAACCACACCATTTGTACATGAAAAACACAAGGTACTTGATACAGTCTGCTGTAAAAAGTACAACTAAACACTGACCCGCATTTATAAGGTGCCAAAAGATGCGGAATTGAGCCAGGCATCGGCAGCTGTTAAAAAATTGCAAATATCCCTGGTTTCCATGGAGTAAGAGCCGTTGCTGGGCACGTGATTATGACATCAATGATCATTGAATTGTCGCTACAGCCAAAAGTATTGGTCGGAGAGCAACGCGGTTTGCACCATTCGATTTGTCGTGACAAAATACGTCGGATTATCCTCTTACCAGCAGCACTGGAACAGTTTTTCCACTTTTGCATTTTTGCCTGGTCTTTTTGTTAATTGAAATCGGCTACACTCTCCTGTCATCTGGAAAAACCTAGTAAGTCAAATTTTGGTGAAAAATGAGTTAGGCCCACAACTGGACTTGCTATGTTTTTCTCTTTCATTTCATCCAGGTAAAGTGTGTGAAAGTCCCTCCTGTTGGGAATTTTTGATCTTGAAGAACCTAGTAAGTCAATATCATGTGGAAAAATACCACATAGTCATCTGGGAAAACCTAGTAATTCGTCTTGCTAGGTTTTTCCAGATCAATGTACGACTACATGTCACTTACTAGGTTCTACAAGATCAAAAGCTCTCAACAGGAAGCGCTTTCACACTCTTTACCTGGATCAATTGAAAGGGAAAAACATAGCAAGTCAAATTATTTCTCATATGAGTTAAACCAATCACATTACCTAATTCTGGTCATGTGATCACAACAAATTGGACAACTTTTTTAAAGACAATTCAGTCAGGATGTTCTCACGTTTTCTGTACCCATTATCGAGAAGACCACGATGGTGCTGTTGATAAGGAAAACACCAGTATATTTACTGTAGATATGCAAAAGGTTATCCTCCTTCCCAAAATGACCATCAAAGAACATTTCTTTGTTAGCAGATTAGTTGTCTTCAATGAGACATTTGCATCAGTAAAAGAAGACGGTGACTTTGTTATTTTGTGGCATGAGGCTATCAGGGGTAGATTAGGAGTTGACATTGCCTCCACGTATATAAAGTGTTTATGCCTTTGTGAGACAGATTTGTGATATTCTGGGCAGACAACTGCACGGGACAAAACAAAAACTGGGTCCTTTACACGGTGTTGTGTTGGTGTGTCAATCAACCCTGGGGCCCACAAAGTATCACAATGAAGTATTTTGAAAGGGGACACACTTTTATGCGTGCAGACAGCGTCCATGGCTGCATTGGAAGGAAAATGAAGAAATGTCCCGAGATTTGTAATTTCCAGGACTTCGTAGATTTGTGTGACAAATCGGGAACTAAGATCAAGCCAATCACAATGCAATACCATGACTTTTATGAATTTGAGGACGGTCACGGTAATAGAAAGTCCAAGAACGTAACGCTACCTCATCTCAGCTCCATATCAGTGGCAGAATTTCGTAAAGGTTCACGCGCAATGTGGTTTAAGGAGGGTTTTGAAGGAGACTACATGTACCAGGAAGTTGACTTTCTTAAACCCAAGTTCAGACTGGACTTTACACCACCAACACAGAATGAACCAAGAGGAATTCCTAGCGTGAAACGCCAGAATATTCTGAAACTGGCCGATTCATTCCCCGCTGCTAAGAGGAAATTCTGGCAGGAAATTCCAGTAAATGACAACAATGATGACCTTGTTGAACACTTTGGGTGATTCCTAAATATGTAATCAAGCTGCAGTTGCTGCTATTCCTCGAAAATGTCTCAGACTTGTAGATTTATTTACCACGGCTAAGATAAAATTCTGGCTGGAAATCACAGCAAATCATGATCTTGTTGATTAGTTAAAACAGTTGTTTTATGTATTCAAACTACACTTGGTGTTATTTCTCTGATAATTGTTCATGTGTTAGGCAATAAAGTGAAGTTATCACGCTGCTGTTGACATACTAGGCTTTTGTTGATAAAATGTTTTAGTTGAAGGATTGGTTAGATCAGGTAAAACATAGTAAGTCATTTTGTAACCAAATTAAACCAGTAACAATAATATACCTATGTGAGCTGAAAAGGCATCTAATTGTCTTGATCTAAAATGCCGAAATAAAATTTATTTCATATTTTGCAGCTTAATCATGAAACAAAACACGTTTCCTTTGTTTCCTCCAATTTGCATTCAACTGACTAACTAGGTTTTTCCAGATTACAGGAGCACTGTACTCTGTACAATCGCGACTGGTCATTACTATATTCAACTTTTGACTATAAGTTATGTGCCCTTCGGTAGCCCAGAAGACCTGAAATCCTTGGGCCAAGCCCATTTAACTCACCCAGCAATTGTCTTACTTCTAAGTCCAAGACAATCTGAATGTCTTTATCTACGTGTAGAAAAACCACACCATTTGTACGTGAAAAACATAAGGTACTTGATACAGTCTGCTGTAAAAAGTACAACTGAACACTGACCCACTTCAGTAAGGTGCCAAAAGATGCGGAATTGAGCCAGGCATAGGCAGCTGTTGAAAAATTGCAAATTTCCCTGGTTTCCATGGAGTAAGACCCGTTGCTACGCACGTGATTATGACATCAATAATCATTCAATTGTCGCTACAGCCAAAAGTATTGGTCGGAGAGCAACGCGGTTTGCACCATTCGATTTCTCGTCACAAAATACGTCGGATTAGCCTCTTACCAGCAGCACTGGAACAGTTTTTCCACTTTTGCATTTTTACCTGTTGTTTTTGTTAATTGAAATCGGCTACACTGTACTCTGTACAATCGCGACTGGTCATTACTATATTCAACTTTTGACTATATGTTATGTGCCCTTCGGTAGCCCAGAAGACGTCAAATCTTTGGGCTCAGCCCATTTAACTCACCCAGCAATTGCCTTACTTCTAAGTCGAAGACAATCTCAATGTCTTTATCTACGTGTAGAAAAACCACATCATTTGTACATGAAAAACAAAAGGTACTTGATACAGTCTGCTGTAAAAAGTACAACTGAACACTGACCCACTTCAGTAAGGTGCCAAAAGATTCGGAATTGAGCCAGGCATCGGCAGCTGTTGACAAATTGCAAATTTCCCTGTTTTCCATTGAGTAAGAGCCGTTGCTGGGCACGTGATTATGACAAAAATGATCATTCAATTGTCGCTACAGCCAAAAGTATTGGTCAGAGAGCAACGCGGTTTGCACCATTGGATTTCTCGTCACAAAATACGTCGGATTAGCCTCTTACCAGCAGTACTGGAAGAATTTTTCCACTTTTGCATTTTTACCTGGTCTTTTTGTTAATTGAAATCGGCTACACTGTACTCTGTACAATCGCGAATGGTCATTACTATATTCAACTTTTGACTATAAGTTATGTGCCCTTCGGTAGCCCAGAAGACGTCAAATCTTTCAGCTAAGCCCATTTAACTCACCCAGCAATTGTCTTACTTCTAAGTCCAAGAAAATCTCAATGTCTTTATCTACGTGTAGAAAAACCAGACCATTTGTACGTGAAAAACACAAGGTACTTGATACAGTCTGCTATAAAAAGTACAACTGAACACTGACCCACTTTAGAAAGGTGCCAAAAGATGCGGAACTGAGCCAGGCATCGGCAGCTGTTGAAAAATTGCAAATTTCCCTGGTTTCCATGGAGTAAGAGCCGTTGCTGTGCACGTGATTATGACATAAATGATCATTCAATTGTCACTACAGCCAAAAGTATTGGTCGGAGAGCAACGGGGTTTGCACCATTCGATTTCGCGTCACAAAATACGTCGGATTAGCCTCTTACCAGCAGCACTGGAACAGTTTTTCCACTTTTGCATTTTTGCCTGGTCTTTTTGTTAATTGAAATCGGCTACACTGTACTCTGTACAATCGGGACTGGTCATTACTATATTCAACTTTTGGCTATAAGTTATGTGCCCTTCGGTAGCCCAGAAGACCTGAAATCTTTGGGTCAAGCCCATTTAACTCACCCAGCAATTGCCTTACTTCTAAGTCCAAGACAATCTCAATGTCTTTATCTACGTGTAGAAAAACCACACCATTTGTACATAAAAAACACAAGGTACTTGATACAGTCTGCTGTAAAAAGTACAACTAAACACTGACCCACATTTATAAGGTGCCAAAAGATACGGAATTGGGCCAGGCATCGGCAGCTGTTAAAAAATTGCAAATTTCCCTGGTTTCCATGGAGTAAGAGCCGTTGCTGGGCACGTGATTATGACATCAATATTCATTGAATAGTCGCTACAGCCAAAAGTATTGGTCGGAGAGCAACGCGGTTTGCACCATTCGATTTGTCGTCACAAAATACGTCGGATTAGCCTTTTACCAGCAGCACTGGAACAGTTTTTCCACTTTTGCCTTTTTACCTGGTCTTTTTGTTAATTGAAATCGGCTACACTGTACTCTGTACAATTGCGACTGGTCATTACTATATTCAACTTTTGACTATAAGTTATGTGCCCTTCGGTAGCCCAGAAGACCTGAAATCTTTGGGCCAAGCCCATTTAACTCACCCAGCAATTGTCTTACTTCTAAGTCCAAGACAATCTCAATGTCTTTATCTACGTGTAGAAAAACCAGACCATTTGTACATGAAAAACACAAGGTACTTGATACAGTCTGCTGTAAAAAGTACAACTGAACACTGACCCACTTCAGTAAGGTGCCAAAAGATGCGGAATTGAGCCAGGCATCGGCAGCTGTTGAAAAATTGCAAATTTCCCTGGTTTCCATGGAGTAAGAGCCGTTGCTACGCACGTGATTATGACATCAATGATCATTCAATTGTCGCTACAGCCAAAAGTATTGGTCGGAGAGCAACGCGGATTGCACCATTCGATTTCTCGTCACAAAATACGTCGGATTAGCCTCTTACTAGTAGCACTGGAACAGTTTTTCCACTTTTGCATTTTGGCCTGGTCTTTTTGTTAATTGAAACCAGCTACACTGTACTCTGTACAATCGCGACTGGTCATTACTATATTCAACTTTTGACTATATGTTATGTGCCCTTCGGTAGCCCAGAAAACGTCAAATCTTTGGGCTCAGCCCATTTCACTCACCCAGCAATTGCCTTACTTCTAAGTCGAAGACAATCTCAATGTCTTTATCTACGTGTAGAAAAACAACACCATTTGTACATGAAAAACACAAGGTACTTGATACAGTCTGCTGTAAAAAGTACAACTGAACACTGACCCACTTCAGTAAGGTGCCAAAAGATGCGGAACTGAGCCAGGCATCGGCAGCTGTTGAAAAATTGCAAATTTCCCTGGTTTCCATGGAGAAAGAGCCGTTGTTGGGCACGTGATTATGACATCAATGATCATTCAATTGTCGCTACAGCCAAAAGTATTGGTCGGAGAGCAACGCGGTTTGCACCATTTGTTTTCTCGTCACAAAATACGTCGGATTGGCCTCTTACCAGCAGCACTGGAACAGTTTTTCCATTTTTGCATTTTTACCTGGAGTTTTTGTTAATTAAAATCGGCTACACTGTACTCTGTACAATTGCGACTGGTCATTACTATATTCAACTTTTGACTATAAGTTATGTGCCCTTCGGTAGCCCAGAAGACCTGAAATCTTTGGGCCAAGCCCATTTAACTCACCCAGCAATTGTCTTACTTCTAAGTCCAAGACAATCTCAATGTCTTTATCTACGTGTAGAAAAACCAGACCATTTGTACATGAAAAACACAAGTTACTTGATACAGTCTGCTGTAAAAAGTACAACTGAACACTGACCCACTTCAGTAAGGTGCCAAAAGATTCGGAATTGAGCCAGGCATCGGCAGCTGTTGAAAAATTGCAAATTTCCCTAGTTTCCATGGAGTAAGAGCCGTTGCTACGCACGTAATTATGACATCAATGATCATTCAATTGTCGCTACAGCCAAAAGTATTGGTCGGAGAGCAACGCGGATTGCACCATTTGTTTTCTCGTCACAAAATACGTCGGATTGGCCTCTTACCAGCAGCACTGGAACAGTTTTTCCATTTTTGCATTTTTACCTGGACTTTTTGTTAATTAAAATCGGCTACACTGTACTCTGTACAATTGCGACTGGTCATTCCTATTTTCAACTTTTGACTATAAGTTATGTGCCCTTCGGTAGCCCAGAAGACCTGAAATCTTTGGGCCAAGCCCATTTAACTCACCCAGCAATTGTCTTACTTCTAAGTCCAAGACAATCTCAATGTCTTTATCTACGTGTAGAAAAACCAGACCATTTGTACATGAAAAACACAAGTTACTTGATACAGTCTGCTGTAAAAAGTACAACTGAACACTGACCCACTTCAGTAAGGTGCCAAAAGATTCGGAATTGAGCCAGGCATCGGCAGCTGTTGAAAAATTGCAAATTTCCCTAGTTTCCATGGAGTAAGAGCCGTTGCTACGCACGTGATTATGACATCAATGATCATTCAATTGTCGCTACAGCCAAAAGTATTGGTCGGAGAGCAACGCGGATTGCACCATTCGATTTCTCGTCACAAAATACGTCGGATTAGCCTCTTACTAGTAGCACTGGAACAGTTTTTCCACTTTTGCATTTTGGCCTGGTCTTTTTGTTAATTGAAACCAGCTACACTGTACTCTGTACAATCACGACTGGTCATTACTATATTCAACTTTTGACTATAAGTTATGTGCCCTTCGGTAGCCCAGAAGACCTGAAATCTTTGGGCCAAGCCCATTTAACTCACCCAGCAATTGTCTTACTTCTAAGTGCAAGACAATCTCAATGTCTTTATCTACGTGTAGAAAAACCACACCATTTGTACATGAAAAACACAAGGTACTTGATACAGTCTGCTGTAAAAAGTACAACTGAACACTGACCCACTTCAGTAAGGTGCCAAAAGATTCGGACTTGAGCCAGGCATCGGCAGCTGTTGAAAAGTTGCAAATTTCCCTGGTTTCCATGGAGTAAGAGCCGTTGCTGGGCACATGATTATGACATCAATGATCATTCAATTGTCACTACAGCCAAAAGTATTGGTCGCAGAGCAACGCGGATTGCACCATTCGATTTCTCGTCACAAAATACGTCGGATTAGCCTCTTACTAGTAGCACTGGAACAGTTTTTCCACTTTTGCATTTTTGCCTGGTCTTTTTGTTAATTGAAACCGGCTACACTGTACTCTGTACAATCGCGACTGGTTATTACTATATTCAACTTTTGACTATAAGTTATGTGCCCTTTGGTAGCTCAGAAGACCTGAAATCTTTGGGCCAACCCCATTTAACTCACCCAGCAATTGTCTTACTTCTAAGTCCAAGACAATCTCAATGTCTTTATCTACGTGTAGAAAAACCACACCATTTGTACGTGAAAAACACAAGGTACTTGATACAGTCTGCTGTAAAAAGTACAACTGAACACAGACCCACTTGAATAAGGTGCCAAAAGATCCGGAATTGAGCCAGGCATCGGCAGCTGTTGAAAAATTGCAAATTTCCCTGGTTTCCATGGAGTAAGAGCCGTTGCTGGGCACATGATTATGACATAAATGATCATTCAATTGTCACTACAGCCAAAAGTATTGGTCGGAGAGCAACGCGGTTTGCACCATTCGATTTCTCGTCACAAAATACGTCGGATTGGCCTCTTACCAGCAGCACTGGAACAGTTTCTCCACTTTTGCATTTTTACCTGGTCTTTTTGTTAATTGAAATCGGCTACACTGTACTCTGTACAATCGCGACTGGTCATTACTATATTCAACTTTTGACTATAAATTATGTGCCCTTCGGTAGCCCAGAAGACGTCAAATCTTTGGGCTAAGCCCATTTAACTCACCCAGCAATTGTCTTACTTCTAAGTCCAAGACAATCTCAATGTCTTGATCTACGTGTAGAAAAACCAGACCATTTGTACGTGAAAAACACAAGGTACTTGATACAGTCTGCTGTAAAAAGTACAACTGACCACAGACCCACATGAATAAGGTGCCAAAAGATGCGGAATTGAGCCAGGTATCGGCAGCTGTTGAAAAATTGCTAATTTTCCTGGTTTCCATGGAGTAAGACCCGTTGCTGTGCACGTGATTATGACATAAATGATCATTCAATTGTCGCTACAGCCAAAAGTATTGGTCGGAGAGCAACGCGGTTTGCACCATTCGATTTCTCGTCACAAAATACGTCGGATTAGCCTCTTACCAGCAGCACTGGAACAGTTTTTCCACTTTTGCATTTTTACCTGGTCTTTTTGTTAATTGAAATCGGCTACACTGTACTCTGTACAATTGCGACTGGTCATTACTATATTCAACTTTTGACTATAAGTTATGTGCCCTTCGGTAGCCCAAAAGACCTGAAATCTTTGGGCCAAGCCCATTTAACTCACCCAGCAATTGTCTTACTTCTAAGTCCAAGACAATCTCAATGTCTTTATCTACGTGTAGAAAAACCACACCATTTGTACATGAAAAACACAAGGTACTTGATACAGTCTGCTGTAAAAAGTACAACTGAACACTGACCCACTTCAGTAAGGTGCCAAAAGATGCGGAATTGAGCCAGGCATCGGCAGCTGTTGAAAAATTTTAAATTTCCCTGGATTCCATGGAGTAAGAGCCGTTGCTGGGCACGTGATTATGACATCAATGATCATTCAATTGTCACTACAGCCAAAAGTATTGGTCGGAGAGCAACGCGGTATGCACCATTCGATTTCTCGTCACAAAATACGTCGGATTAGCCTCTTACTAGTAGCACTGGAACAGTTTTTCCACTTTTGCATTTTTGCCTGGTCTTTGTGTTAATTGAAACCGGCTACACTGTACTCTGTACAATCGCGACTGGTCATTACTATATTCAACTTTTGACTATAAGTTATGTGCCCTTCGGTAGCTCAGAAGTCCTGAAATCTTTGGGCCAACTCCATTTAACTCACCCAGCAATTGTCTTACTTCTAAGTCCAAGACAATCTCAATGTCTTTATCTACGTGTAGAAAAACCACACCATTTGTACGTGAAAAACACAAGGTACTTGATACAGTCTGCTGTAAAAAGTACAACTGAACACTGACCCACATTTATAAGGTGCCAAAAGATGCGGAACTGGGCCAGGCATCGGCAGCTGTTAAAAAATTGCAAATATCCTTGGTTTCCATGGAGTAAGAGCCGTTGCTGGGCACGTGATTATGACATCAATGATCATTGAATTGTCGCTACAGCCAAAAGTATTGGTCGGAGAGCAACGCGGTTTGCACCATTCGATTTCTCGTCACAAAATACGTCGGATTAGCCTCTTACCAGTAGCACTGGAACATTTTTTCCACTTTTGCATTTTTGCCTGGTCTTTTTGTTAATTGAAATCGGCTACACTGTACTCTGTACAATCGCGACTGGTCATTACTATATTCAACTTTTGACTATAAGTTATGTGCCCTTCGGTAGCCCAGAAGATTTGAAATCTTTTATCTAAGCCCATTTAACTCACCCAGCAATTGCCTTACTTCTAAGTGCAAGACAATCTCAATGTCTTTATCTACGTGTAGAAAAACCACACCATTTGTAAATAAAAAACACAAGGTACTTGATACAGTCTGCTGTAAAAAGTACAACTAAACACTGACCCACTTCAGTAAGGTGCCAAAAGATGCGGAATTGAGCCAGGCATCGGCAGCTGTTGAAAAATTGCAAATTTCCCTGGTTTCCATGGAGTAAGAGCCGTTGCTGGGCACGTGATTATGACATAAATGATCATTCAATTGTCACTACAGCCAAAAGTGTTAGTCGGAGAGCAACGCGGTTTGCACCATTTGTTTTCTCGTCAGAAAATACGTCGGATTAGATTCTTACCAGCAGCACTGGAACAGTTTTTCCACTTTTGCATTTTTGCCTGGTCTTTTTGTTAATTGAAATCGGCTACACTGTACTCTGTACAATCGCGACTGGTCATTACTATATTCAACTTTTGACTATAAGTTATGTGCCCTTCGGTAGCCCAGAAGACCTGAAATCTTTCGGCTAAGCCCATTTAACTCACCCAGCAATTGCCTTACTTCTAAGTGCAAGACAATCTCAATGTCTTTATCTACGTGTAGAAAAACCACACCATTTGTACGTGAAAAACATAAGGTACTTGATACAGTCTGCTGTAAAAAGTACAACTGAACACTGACCCACTTCAGTAAGGTGCCAAAAGATGCGGAATTGAGCCAGGCATCGGCAGCTGTTGAAAAATTGGAAATTTCCCTGGTTTCCATGGAGTAAGAGCCGTTGCTACGCACGTGATTATGACATAAATGATCATTCAATGTCGCTACAGCCAAATGTATTGGTCGGAGAGCAACGCGGATTGCACCATTCGATTTCTCGTCACAAAATACGTCGGATTAGCCTCTTACCAGCAGCACTGGAACAGTTTTTTCCACTTTTGCATTTTTACCTGGTCTTTTTGTTAATTGAAATCGGCTACACTGTACTCTGTACAATTGCGACTGGTCATTACTATATTCAACTTTTGACTATAAGTTATGTGCCCTTCGGTAGCCCAAAAGACCTGAAATCTTTGGGCCAAGCCCATTTAACTCACCCAGCAATTGTCTTACTTCTAAGTCCAAGACAATCTCAATGTCTTTATCTACGTGTAGAAAAACCACACCATTTGTACATGAAAAACACAAGGTACTTGATACAGTCTGCTGTAAAAAGTACAACTGAACACTGACCCACTTCAGTAAGGTGCCAAAAGATGCGGAATTGGGCCAGGCATCGGCAGCTGTTAAAAAATTGCAAATATCCCTGGTTTCCATGGAGTAAGAGCCGTTGCTGGGCACGTGATTATGACATCAATGATCATTGAATTGTCGCTACAGCCAAAAGTATTGGTCGGAGAGCAACGCGGTTTGCACCATTCGATTTCTCGTCACAAAATACGTCGGATTAGCCTCTTACCAGTAGCACTGGAACATTTTTTCCACTTTTGCATTTTTGCCTGGTCTTTTTGTTAATTGAAATCGGCTACACTGTACTCTGTACAATCGCGACTGGTCATTACTATATTCAACTTTTCACTATAAGTTATGTGCCCTTCGGTAGCCCAGAAGACCTGAAATCTTTCGGCTAAGCCCATTTAACTCACCCAGCAATTGCCTTACTTCTAAGTGCAAGACAATCTCAATGTCTTTATCTACGTGTAGAAAAACCACACCATTTGTACGTGAAAAACATAAGGTACTTGATACAGTCTGCTGTAAAAAGTACAACTGAACACTGACCCACTTCAGTAAGGTGCCAAAAGATGCGGAATTGAGCCAGGCATCGGCAGCTGTTGAAAAATTGCAAATTTCCCTGGTTTCCATGGAGTAAGAGCCGTTGCTGGGCACGTGATTATGACATAAATGATCATTCAATGTCGCTACAGCCAAATGTATTGGTCGGAGAGCAACGCGGATTGCACCATTCGATTTCTCGTCACAAAAATACGTCGGATTAGCCTCTCACTAGTAGCACTGGAACAGTTTTTCCAATTTTGCATTTTTGCCTGGTCTTTTTGTTAATTGAAACCGGCTACACTGTACTATGTACCATCGCGACTGGTCATTACTATATTCAACTTTTGACTATATGTTATGTGCCCTTCGGTAGCCCAGAAGACGTCAAATCTTTGGGCTAAGCCCATTTCACTCACCCAGCAATTGCCTTACTTCTAAGTGCTAGACAATCTCAATGTCTTTATCTACGTGTAGAAAAACCACACCATTTGTACATGAAAAACACAAGGTACTTGATACAGTCTGCTGTAAAAAGTACAACTGAACACTGACTCACTTCAGTAAGGTGCCAAAAGATGCGGAACTGAGCCAGGCATCGGCAGCTGTTGAAAAATTGCAAATTTCCCTGGTTTCCATGGAGTAAGAGCCGTTGTTGGGCACGTGATTATGACATCAATGATCATTCAATTGTCGCTACAGCCAAAAGTATTGGTCGGAGAGCAACGCGGTTTGCACCATTCGATTTTTCGTCACAAAATACGTCGGATTAGCCTCTTACCGGCAGCACTGGAACAGTTTTTCCACTTTTGCATTTTTACCTGGTCTTTTTGTTAATTGAAATCGGCTACACTGTACTCTGTACAATTGCGACTGGTCATTACTATATTCAACTTTTGACTATAAGTTATGTGCCCTTCGGTAGCCCAGAAGACCTGAAATCTTTGGGCCAAGCCCATTTAACTCACCCAGCAATTGTCTTACTTCTAAGTCCAAGACAATCTCAATGTCTTTATCTACGTGTAGAAAAACCACACCATTTGTACATGAAAAACACAAGGTACTTGATACAGTCTGCTGTAAAAAGTACAACTGAACACTGACCCACTTCAGTAAGGTGCCAAAAGATTCGGAATTGAGCCAGGCATCGGCAGCTGTTGAAAAGTTGCAAATTTCCCTGGTTTCCATGGAGTAAGAGCCGTTGCTGGGCACGTGATTATGACATAAATGATCATTCAATTGTCACTACAGCCAAAAGTATTAGTCGGAGTGCAACGCAGTTTGCACCATTCGATTTCTCGTCACAAAATACGTCGGATTAGCCTCTTACCAGCAGCACTGGAACAGTTTTTCCACTTTTGCATTTTTACGTGGTCTTTTTGTTAATTGAAATCGGCTACACTGTACTCTGTACAATCGCGACTGGTCATTACTATATTCAACTTTTGACTATAAGTTATGTGCCCTTCGGTAGCCCAGAAGACGTCAAATCTTTCGGCTAAGCCCATTTAACTCACCCAGCAGTTGTCTTACTTCTAAGTCCAAGACAATCTCAATGTCTTGATCTACGTGTAGAAAAACCACACCATTTGTACGTGAAAAACACAAGGTACTTGATACAGTCTGCTGTAAAAAGTACAACTGACCACAGACCCACATGAATAAGGTGCCAAAAGATGCGGAATTGAGCCAGGTATCGGCAGCTGTTGAAAAATTGCAAATTTTCCTGGTTTCCATGGAGTAAGAGCCGTTGCTGGGCACGTGATTATGACATCAATGATCATTCAATTGTCACTACAGCCAAAAGTATTGGTCGGAGAGCAACGCGGATTGCACCATTCGATTTCTCGTCACAAAATACGTCGGATTAGCCTCTTACTAGTAGCACTGGAACAGTTTTTCCACTTTTGCATTTTTGCCTGGTCTTTTTGTTAATTGAAACCGGCTACACTGTACTCTGTACAATCGCGACTGGTTATTACTATATTCAACTTTTGACTATAAGTTATGTGCCCTTTGGTAGCTCAGAAGACCTGAAATCTTTGGGCCAACCCCATTTAACTCACCCAGCAATTGTCTTACTTCTAAGTCCAAGACAATCTCAATGTCTTTATCTACGTGTAGAAAAACCACACCATTTGTACGTGAAAAACACAAGGTACTTGATACAGTCTGCTGTAAAAAGTACAACTGAACACTGACCCACTTCAGTAAGGTGCCAAAAGATTCGGAATTGAGCCAGGCATCGGCAGCTGTTGAAAAGTTGCAAATTGCCCTGGTTTCCATGGAGTAAGAGCCGTTGCTGGGCACGTGATTATGACATAAATGATCATTCAATTGTCACTACAGCCAAAAGTATTAGTCGGAGTGCAACGCAGTTTGCACCATTCGATTTCTCGTCACAAAATACGTCGGATTAGCCTCTTACCAGTAGCACTGGAACATTTTTTCCACTTTTGCATTTTTGCCTGGTCTTTTTGTTAATTGAAATCGGCTACACTGTACTCTGTACAATCGCGACTGGTCATTACTATATTCAACTTTTGACTATAAGTTATGTGCCCTTCGGTAGCCCAGAAGACCTGAAATCTTTTATCTAAGCCCATTTAACTCACCCAGCAATTGCCTTACTTCTAAGTGCAAGACAATCTCAATGTCTTTATCTACGTGTAGAAAAACCACACCATTTGTAAATAAAAAACACAAGGTACTTGATACAGTCTGCTGTAAAAAGTACAACTAAACACTGACCCACTTCAGTAAGGTGCCAAAAGATGCGAAATTGAGCCAGGCATCGGCAGCTGTTGAAAAATTGCAAATTTCCCTGGTTTCCATGGAGTGAGAGCCGTTGCTGGGCACGTGATTATGACATAAATGATCATTCAATTGTCACTACAGCCAAAAGTGTTAGTCGGAGAGCAACGCGGTTTGCACCATTTGTTTTCTCGTCAGAAAATACGTCGGATTAGATTCTTACCAGCAGCACTGGAACAGTTTTTCCACTTTTGCATTTTTGCCTGGTCTTTTTGTTAATTGAAATCGGCTACACTGTACTCTGTACAATCGCGACTGGTCATTACTATATTCAACTTTTGACTATAAGTTATGTGCCCTTCGGTAGCCCAGAAGACCTGAAATCTTTTATCTAAGCCCATTTAACTCACCCAGCAATTGCCTTACTTCTAAGTGCAAGACAATCTCAATGTCTTTATCTACGTGTAGAAAAACCACACCATTTGTACGTGAAAAACATAAGGTACTTGATACAGTCTGCTGTAAAAAGTACAACTGAACACTGACCCACTTCAGTAAGGTGCCAAGAGATGCGGAATTGAGCCAGGCATCGGCAGCTGTTGAAAAATTGCAAATTTCCCTGGTTTCCATGGAGTAAGAGCCGTTGCTACGCACGTGATTATGACATAAATGATCATTCAATGTCGCTACAGCCAAATGTATTGGTCGGAGAGCAACGCGGATTGCACCATTCGATTTCTCGTCACAAAAATACGTCGGATTAGCCTCTCACTAGTAGCACTGGAACAGTTTTTCCAATTTTGCATTTTTGCCTGGTCTTTTTCTTAATTGAAACCGGCTACACTGTACTATGTACCATCGCGACTGGTCATTACTATATTCAACTTTTGACTATATGTTATGTGCCCTTCGGTAGCCCAGAAGACGTCAAATCTTTGGGCTAAGCCCATTTCACTCACCCAGCAATTGCCTTACTTCTAAGTGCTAGACAATCTCAATGTCTTTATCTACGTGTAGAAAAACCACACCATTTGTACATGAAAAACACAAGGTACTTGATACAGTCTGCTGTAAATAGTACAACTGAACACTGACTCACTTCAGTAAGGTGCCAAAAGATGCTGAACTGAGCCAGGCATCGGCAGCTGTTGAAAAATTGCAAATTTCCCTGGTTTCCATGGAGTAAGAGCCGTTGTTGGGCACGTGATTATGACATCAATGATCATTCAATTGTCGCTACAGCCAAAAGTATTGGTCGGAGAGCAACGCGGTTTGCACCATTCGATTTCTCGTCACAAAATACGTCGGATTAGCCTCTTACCAGTAGCACTGGAACAGTTTTTCCACTTTTGCATTTTTGCCGGGTCTTTTTGTTAATTGAAACCGGCTACACTGTACTCTGTACAATCGCGACTGGTTATTACTATATTCAACTTTTGACTATAAGTTATGTGCCCTTTGGTAGCTCAGAAGACCTGAAATCTTTGGGCCAACCCCATTTAACTCACCCAGCAATTGTCTTACTTCTAAGTCCAAGACAATCTCAATGTCTTTATCTACGTGTAGAAAAACCACACCATTTGTACGTGAAAAACACAAGGTACTTGATACAGTCTGCTGTAAAAAGTACAACTGAACACAGACCCACTTGAATAAGGTGCCAAAAGATCCGGAATTGAGCCAGGCATCGGCAGCTGTTGAAAAATTGCAAATTTCCCTGGTTTCCATGGAGTAAGAGCCGTTGCTGGGCACATGATTATGACATAAGTGATCATTCAATTGTCACTACAGCCAAAAGTATTGGTCGGAGAGCAACGCGGTTTGCACCATTCGATTTCTCGTCACAAAATACGTCGGATTAGCCTCTTACCAGCAGCACTGGAACAGTTTTTCCACTTTTGCATTTTTACGTGGTCTTTTTGTTAATTGAAATCGGCTACACTGTACTCTGTACAATCGCGACTGGTCATTACTATATTCAACTTTTGACTATAAGTTATGTGCCCTTCGGTAGCCCAGAAGACGTCAAATCTTTCGGCTAAGCCCATTTAACTCACCCAGCAGTTGTCTTACTTCTAAGTCCAAGACAATCTCAATGTCTTGATCTACGTGTAGAAAAACCACACCATTTGTACGTGAAAAACACAAGGTACTTGATACGGTCTGCTGTAAAAAGTACAACTGACCACAGACCCACATGAATAAGGTGCCAAAAGATGCGGAATTGAGCCAGGTATCGGCAGCTGTTGAAAAATTGCAAATTTCCCTGGTTTCCATGGAGTAAGAGCCGTTGCTGGGCACGTGATTATGACATAAATGATCATTCAATTGTCACTACAGCCAAAAGTGTTAGTCGGAGAGCAACGCGGTTTGCACCATTTGTTTTCTCGTCAGAAAATACGTCGGATTAGCCTCTTACCAGCAGCACTGGAACAGTTTTTCCACTTTTGCATTTTTGCCTGGTCTTTGTGTTAATTGAAATCGGCTACACTGTACTCTGTACAATCGCGACTGGTCATTACTATATTCAACTTTTGACTATAAGTTATGTGCCCTTCGGTAGCCCAGAAGACCTGAAATCTTTCGGCTAAGCCCATTTAACTCACCCAGCAATTGCCTTACTTCTAAGTGCAAGACAATCTCAATGTCTTTATCTACGTGTAGAAAAACCACACCATTTGTACGTGAAAAACATAAGGTACTTGATACAGTCTGCTGTAAAAAGTACAACTGAACACTGACCCACTTCAGTAAGGTGCCAAAAGATGCGGAATTGAGCCAGGCATCGGCAGCTGTTGAAAAATTGGAAATTTCCCTGGTTTCCATGGAGTAAGAGCCGTTCCTACGCACGTGATTATGACATAAATGATCATTCAATGTCGCTACAGCCAAATGTATTGGTCGGAGAGCAACGCGGATTGCACCATTCGATTTCTCGTCACAAAAATACGTCGGATTAGCCTCTTACTAGTAGCACTGGAACAGTTTTTCCACTTTTGCATTTTTGCCTGGTCTTTTTGTTAATTGAAACCGGCTACACTGTACTATGTACCATCGCGACTGGTCATTACTATATTCAACTTTTGACTATATGTTATGTGCCCTTCGGTAGCCCAGAAGACGTCAAATCTTTGGGCTAAGCCCATTTCACTCACCCAGCAATTGCCTTACTTCTAAGTCCAAGACAATCTCAATGTCTTTATCTACGTGTAGAAAAACCACACCATTTGTACATGAAAAACACAAGGTACTTGATACAGTCTGCTGTAAAAAGTACAACTGAACACTGACTCACTTCAGTAAGGTGCCAAAAGATGCGGAACTGAGCCAGGCATCGGCAGCTGTTGAAAAATTGCAAATTTCCCTGGTTTCCATGGAGTAAGAGCCGTTGTTGGGCACGTGATTATGACATCAATGATCATTCAATTGTCGCTACAGCCAAAAGTTTTGGTCAGAGAGCAACGCGGTTTGCACCATTCGATTTCTCGTCACAAAATACGTCGGATTAGCCTCTTACTAGTAGCACTAGAACAGTTTTTCCACTTTTGCATTTTTGCCTGGTCTTTGTGTTAATTGAAACCGGCTACACTGTACTCTGTACAATCGCGACTGGTTATTACTATATTCAACTTTTGACTATAAGTTATGTGCCCTTCGGTAGCTCAGAAGACCTGAAATCTTTGGGCCAACCCCATTTAACTCACCCAGCAATTGTCTTACTTCTAAGTCCAAGACAATCTCAATGTCTTTATCTACGTGTAGAAAAACCACACCATTTGTACGTGAAAAACACAAGGTACTTGATACAGTCTGCTGTAAAAAGTACAACTGAACACTGACCCACATTTATAAGGTGCCAAAAGATGCTGAATTGGGCCAGGCATCGGCAGCTGTTAAAAAATTGCAAATATCCCTGGTTTCCATGGAGTAAGAGCCGTTGCTGGGCACGTGATTATGACATCAATGATCATTGAATTGTCGCTACAGCCAAAAGTGTTGGTCGAAGAGCAACGCGGTTTGCACCATTCGATTTCTCGTCACAAAATACGTCGGATTAGCCTCTTACCAGCAGCACTGGAACAATTTTTCCAATTTTGCATTTTTACCTGGTCTTTTTGTTAATTGAAATCGGCTACACTGTACTCTGTACAATCGCGACTGGTCATTACTATATTCAACTTTTGACTATAAGTTATGTGCCCTTCGGTAGCCCAGAAGACGTCAAATCTTTCGGCTAAGCCCATTTAACTCACCCTGCAGTTGTCTTACTTCTAAGTCCAAGACAATCTCAATGTCTTTATCTACGTGTAGAAAAAAAACACCATTTGTACATGAAAAACACAAGGTACTTGATACAGTCTGCTGTAAAAAGTACAACTGAACACTGACCCACTTCAGTAAGGTGCCAAAAGATTCGGAATTGAGCCAGGCATCGGCAGCTGTTGAAAAGTTGCAAATTTCCCTGGTTTCCATGGAGTAAGAGCCGTTGCTACGCACGTGATTATGACATCAATGATCATTCAATTGTCACTACAGGCAAATGTATTGGTCGGACAGCAACGCGGTTTGCACCATTCGATTTGTCGTCACAAAATACGTCGGATTAGCCTCTTACCAGCAGCACTGGAACAATTTTTCCAATTTTGCATTTTTACCTGGTCTTTTTGTTAATTGAAATCGGCTACACTGTACTCTGTACAATCGCGACTGGTCATTACTATATTCAACTTTTGACTATAAGTTATGTGCCCTTCGGTAGCCCAGAAGACGTCAAATCTTTCGGCTAAGCCCATTTAACTCACCAAGCAATTGTCTTACTTCTAAGTGCAAGACAATCTGAATGTCTTTATCTACGTGTAGAAAAACCACACCATTTGTACGTGAAAAACACAAGGTACTTGGTACAGTCTGCTGTAAAAAGTACAACTGAACACTGACCCACTTCAGTAAGGTGCCAAAAGATGCGGAACTGAGCCAGGCATCGGCAGCTGTTGAAAAATTGCAAATTTCCCTGGTTTCCATGGAGTAAGAGCCGTTGCTGGGCACATGATTATGACATAAATGATCATTCAATTGTCACTACAGCCAAAAGTATTAGTCGGAGAGCAACGCGGTTTGCACCATTCGATTTCTCGTCACAAAATACGTCGGATTAGCCTCTTACCAGCAGCACTGGAACAGTTTTTCCACTTTTGCATATTTACCTGGTCTTTTTGTTAATTGAAATCGGCTACACTGTACTCTGTACAATCGCGACTGGTCATTACTATATTCAACTTTTAACTATAATTTATGTGCCCTTCGGTAGCCCAGAAGACGTCAAATTATTCGGCTAAGCCCATTTAACTCACCCAGCAGTTGTCTTACTTCTAAGTCCAAGACAATCTCAATGTCTTGATCTACGTGTAGAAAAACCACACCATTTGTACGTGAAAAACACAAGGTACTTGATACAGTCTGCTGTAAAAAGTACAACTGACCACAGACCCACATGAATAAGGTGCCAAACGATGCGGAATTGAGCCAGGTTTCGGCAGCTGTTGAAAAATTGCAAATTTTCCTGGTTTCCATGGAGTAAGAGCCGTTGCTGTGCACGTGATTATGACATAAATGATCATTCAATTGTCACTACAGCCAAAAGTATTGGTCGGACAGCAACGCGGTTTGCACCATTCGATTTGTCGTCACAAAATACGTTGGATTAGCCTTTTACCAGCAGCACTGGAACAATTTTTCCACTTTTGCATTTTTGCCTGGTATTTTTGTTAATTGAAATCGGCTACACTGTACTCTGTACAATTGCGACTGGTCATTACTATATTCAACTTTTGACTATAAGTTATGTGCCCTTCGGTAGCCCAGAAGACCTGAAATCTTTGGGCTAAGCCCATTTAACTCACCCAGCAATTGCCTTACTTCTAAGTGCTAGACAATCTCAATGTCTTTATCTACGTGTAGAAAAACCACACCATTTGTACGTGAGAAACACAAGGTACTTGATACAGTCTGCTGTAAAAAGTACAACTGAACACTGACCCACTTCAGTAAGGTGCCAAAAGATGCGGAATTGAGCCAGGCATCGGCAGCTGTTGAAAAATTGCAAATTTCCCTGGTTTCCATGGAGTAAGAGCCGTTGCTGGGCACGTGATTATGACATCAATGATCATTCAATTGTCACTACAGCCAAAAGTATTGGTCGGAGAGCAACGTGGATTGCACCATTCGATTTCTCGTCACAAAATACGTCGGATTAGCCTCTTACTAGTAGCACTGGAACAGTTTTTCCACTTTTGCATTTGTGCCTGGTCTTTTTGTTAATTGAAATCGGCTACACTGTACTCTGTACAATCGCGACTGGTCATTACTATATTCAACTTTTGACTATAAGTTATGTGCCCTTCGGTAGCTCAGAAGACCTGAAATCTTTGGGCCAACCCCATTTAACTCACCCAGCAATTGTCTTACTTCTAAGTCCAAGACAATCTCAATGTCTTTATCTACGTGTAGAAAAACCACACCATTTGTACGTGAAAAACACAAGGTACTTGATACAGTCTGCTGTAAAAAGTACAACTAAACACTGACCCACATTTATAAGGTGCCAAAAGATGCGGAATTGGGCCAGGCATCGGCAGCTGTTAAAAAATTGCAAATATCCCTGGTTTCCATGGAGTAAGAGCCGTTGCTACGCACGTAATTATGATATCAATGATCATTGAATTGTCGCTACAGCCAAAAGTATTGGTCGAAGAGCAACGCGGTTTGCACCATTCGATTTCTCGTCACAAAATACGTCGGATTAGCCTCTTACCAGCAGCACTGGAACAGTTTTTCCACTTTTGCATTTTTGCCTGGTCTTTTTGTTAATTGAAACCGGCTACACTGTACTCTGTACAATCGCGACTGGTCATTACTATATTCAACATTTGACTATAAGTTATGTGCCCTTCGGTAGCCCAGAAGACCTAAAATCTTTCGGCTAAGCCCATTTAACTCACCCAGCAATTGCCTTACTTCTAAGTGCAAGACAATCTCAATGTCTTTATCTACGTGTAGAAAAACCACACCATTTGTACGTGAAAAACACAAGGTACTTGATACAGTCTGCTGTAAAAAGTACAACTAAACACTGACCTACTTCAGTAAGGTGCCAAAAGATGCGGAATTGAGCCAGGCATCGGCAGCTGTTGAAAAATTGCAAATTTCCCTGGTTTCCATGGAGTAAGAGCCGTTGCTGGGCACGTGATTATGACATAAATGATCATTCAATTGCCGCTACAGCCAAAAGTATTGGTTGGAGAGCAACGCGGTTTGCACCATTTGTTTTCTCGTCAGAAAATACGTCGTATTAGCCTCTTACCAGCAGCACTGGAACAGTTTTTCCACTTTTGCATTTTTGCCTGGTCTTTTTGTTAATTAAAATCGGCTACACTGTACTCTGTACAATCGCGACTGGTCATTACTATATTCAACTTTTGACTATAAGTTATGTGCCCTTCGGTAGCCCAGAAGACCTGAAATCTTTTATCTAAGCCCATTTAACTCACCCAGCAATTGCCTTACTTCTAAGTGCAAGAAAACCTCAATGTCTTTATCTACGTGTAGAAAAACCACACCATTTGTAAATAAAAAACACAAGGTACTTGATACAGTCTGCTGTAAAAAGTACAACTAAACACTGACCCACTTCAGTAAGGTGCCAAAAGATGCGGAATTGAGCCAGGCATAGGCAGCTGTTGAAAAATTGCAAATAAGGTGCCAAAAGATGCGGAATTGAGCCAGGCATAGGCAGCTGTTGAAAAATTGCAAATTTCCCTGGTTTCCATGGAGTAAGAGCCGTTGCTGGGCACGTGATTATGACATAAATGATCATTCAATTGTCACTACAGCCAAAAGTGTTAGTCGGAGAGCAACGCGGTTTGCACCATTTGTTTTTCTCGTCAGAAAATACGTCGGATTAGCCTCTTACCAGCAGCACTGGAACAGTTTTTCCACTTTTGCATTTTTACCTGGTCTTTTTGTTAATTGAAATCGGCTACACTGTACTCTGTACAATCGCGACTGGTCATTACTATATTCATCTTTTGACTATAAGTTATGTGCCCTTCGGTAGCCCAGAAGACGTCAAATATTTCGGCTAAGCCCATTTAACTCACCCAGCAATTGTCTTACTTTTAAGTCCAAGACAATCTCAATGTCTTTATCTACGTGTAGAAAAACCACACCATTTGTACATGAAAAACACAAGGTACTTGATACAGTCTGCTGTAAAAAGTACAACTGAACACAGACCCACTTGAATAAGGTGCCAAAAGATCCGGAATTGAGCCAGGTATCGGCAGCTGTTGAAAAATTGCAAATTTCCCTGGTTTCCATGGAGTAAGAGCCGTTGCTGTGCACGTGATTATGACATAAATGATCATTCAATTGTCACTACAGGCAAATGTATTGGTCGGACAGCAACGCGGTTTGCACCATTCGATTTGTCGTCACAAAATACGTCGGATTAGCCTCTTACCAGCAGCACTGGAACAATTTCTCCAATTTTGCATTTTTACCTGGTCTTTTTGTTAATTGAAATCGGCTACACTGTACTCTGTACAATCGCGACTGGTCATTACTATATTCAACTTTTGACTATAAGTTATGTGCCCTTCGGTAGCCCAGAAGACGTCAAATCTTTCGGCTAAGCCCATTTAACTCACCCAGCAATTGTCTTACTTCTAAGTCCAAGACAATCTCAATGTCTTTATCTACGTGTAGAAAAACCACACCATTTGTACATGAAAAACACAAGGTACTTGATACAGTCTGCTGTAAAAAGTACAACTAAACACTGACCCACATTTATAAGGTGCCAAAAGATGCGGAATTGGGCCAGGCATCGGCAGCTGTTAAAAAATTGCAAATATCCCTGGTTTCCATGGAGTAAGAGCCGTTGCTGGGCACGTGATTATGACATCAATGATCATTTAATTGTCGCTACAGCCCAAAGTATTGGTCGGAGAGCAACGCGGTTTGCACCATTCGATTTCTCGTCACAAAATGCGTCGGATTAGCCTCTTACCAGCAGCACTGGAACAGTTTTTCCACTTTTGCATATTTACCTGGTCTTTTTGTTAATTGAAATCGGCTACACTGTACTCTGTACAATCGCGACTGGTCATTACTATATTCAACTTTTGACTATAAGTTATGTGCCCTTCGGTAGCCCAGAAGACGTCAAATCTTTCGGCTAAGCCCATTTAACTCACCCAGCAGTTGTCTTACCTCTAAGTCCAAGACAATCTCAATGTCTTGATCTACGTGTAGAAAAACCACACCATTTCTACGTGAAAAACACAAGGTACTTGATACAGTCTGCTGTAAAAAGTACAACTGACCAGAGACCCACATGAATAAGGTGCCAAAAGATGCGGAATTGAGCCAGGTATCGGCAGCTGTTGAAAAATTGCAAATTTTCCTGGTTTCCATGGAGTAAGAGCCGTTGCTGGGCACGTGATTATGACATCAATGATCATTCAATTGTCGCTACAGCCAAAAGTATTGGTCGGAGAGCAACGCGGTTTGCACCATTCGATTTCTCGTCACAAAATACGTCGGATTAGCCTCTTACCAGCAGCACTGGAACAGTTTTTCCACTTTTGCATTTTTACCTGGTCTTTTTGTTAATTGAAATCGGCTACACTGTACTCTGTACAATTGCGACTGGTCATTACTATATTCAACTTTTGACTATAAGTTATGTGCCCTTCGGTAGCCCAGAAGACCTGAAATCTTTGGGCCAAGCCCATTTAACTCACCCAGCAATTGTCTTACTTCTAAGTCCAAGACAATCTCAATGTCTTTATCTACGTGTAGAAAAACCACACCATTTGTACATGAAAAACACAAGGTACTTGATACAGTCTGCTGTAAAAAGTACAACTGAACACAGACTCACTTGAATAAGGTGCCAAAAGATGCGGAATTGAGCCAGGTATGGACAGCTGTTGAAAAATTGCAAATATCCCTGGTTTCCATGGAGTAAGAGCCGTTGCTGTGCACGTGATTATGACATAAATGATCATTCAATTGTCACTACAGGCAAATGTATTGGTCGGACAGCAACGCGGTTTGCACCATTCGATTTGTCGTCACAAAATACGTCGGATTAGCCTCTTACCAGCAGCACTGGAACAATTTTTCCAATTTTGCATTTTTACCTGGTCTTTTTGTTAATTGAAATCGGCTACACTGTACTCTGTACAATCGCGACTGGTCATTACTATATTCAACTTTTGACTATAAGTTATGTGCCCTTCGGTAGCCCAGAAGACGTCAAATCTTTCGGCTAAGCCCATTTAACTCACCAAGCAATTGTCTTACTTCTAAGTGCAAGACAATCTGAATGTCTTTATCTACGTGTAGAAAAAACCACACCATTTGTACGTGAAAAACACAAGGTACTTGGTACAGTCTGCTGTAAAAAGTACAACTGAACACTGACCCACTTCAGTAAGGTGCCAAAAGATGCGGAACTGAGCCAGGCATCGGCAGCTGTTGAAAAATTGCAAATTTCCCTGGTTTCCATGGAGTAAGAGCCGTTGCTGGGCACATGATTATGACATAAATGATCATTCAATTGTCACTACAGCCAAAAGTATTAGTCGGAGAGCAACGCGGTTTGCACCATTCGATTTCTCGTCACAAAATACGTCGGATTAGCCTCTTACCAGCAGCACTGGAACAGTTTTTCCACTTTTGCATATTTACCTGGTCTTTTTGTTAATTGAAATCGGCTACACTGTACTCTGTACAATCGCGACTGGTCATTACTATATTCAACTTTTGACTATAAGTTATGTGCCCTTCGGTAGCCCAGAAGACGTCAAATTATTCGGCTAAGCCCATTTAACTCACCCAGCAGTTGTCTTACTTCTAAGTCCAAGACAATCTCAATGTCTTGATCTACGTGTAGAAAAACCACACCATTTGTACGTGAAAAACACAAGGTACTTGATACAGTCTGCTGTAAAAAGTACAACTGACCACAGACCCACATGAATAAGGTGCCAAAAGATGCGGAATTGAGCCAGGTATCGGCAGCTGTTGAAAAATTGCAAATTTTCCTGGTTTCCATGGAGTAAGAGCCGTTGCTGTGCACGTGATTATGACATAAATGATCATTCAATTGTCACTACAGCCAAAAGTATTGGTCGGACAGCAACGCGGTTTGCACCATTCGATTTGTCGTCACAAAATACGTTGGATTAGCCTTTTACCAGCAGCACTGGAACAATTTTTCCACTTTTGCATTTTTGCCTGGTATTTTTGTTAATTGAAATCGGCTACACTGTACTCTGTACAATTGCGACTGGTCATTACTATATTCAACTTTTGACTATAAGTTATGTGCCCTTCGGTAGCCCAGAAGACCTGAAATCTTTGGGCTAAGCCCATTTAACTCACCCAGCAATTGCCTTACTTCTAAGTGCTAGACAATCTCAATGTCTTTATCTACGTGTAGAAAAACCACACCATTTGTACGTGAAAAACACAAGGTACTTGATACAGTCTGCTGTAAAAAGTACAACTGAACACTGACCCACTTCAGTAAGGTGCCAAAAGATGCGGAATTGAGCCAGGCATCGGCAGCTGTTGAAAAATTGCAAATTTCCCTGGTTTCCATGGAGTAAGAGCCGTTGCTGGGCACGTGATTATGACATCAATGATCATTCAATTGTCACTACAGCCAAAAGTATTGGTAGGAGAGCAACGTGGATTGCACCATTCGATTTCTCGTCACAAAATACGTCGGATTAGCGTCTTACTAGTAGCAGTGGAACAGTTTTTCCACTTTTGCATTTTTGCCTGGTCTTTTTGTTAATTGAAACCGGCTACACTGTACTCTGTACAATCGCGACTGGTCATTACTATATTCAACTTTTGACTATAAGTTATGTGCCCTTCGGTAGCTCAGAAGACCTGAAATCTTTGGGCCAACCCCATTTAACTCACCCAGCAATTGTCTTACTTCTAAGTCCAAGACAATCTCAATGTCTTTATCTACGTGTAGAAAAACCACACCATTTGTACGTGAAAAACACAAGGTACTTGATACAGTCTGCTGTAAAAAGTACAACTAAACACTGACCCACATTTATAAGGTGCCAAAAGATGCGGAATTGGGCCAGGCATCGGCAGCTGTTAAAAAATTGCAAATATCCCTGGTTTCCATGGAGTAAGAGCCGTTGCTACGCACGTAATTATGATATCAATGATCATTGAATTGTCGCTACAGCCAAAAGTATTGGTCGAAGAGCAACGCGGTTTGCACCATTCGATTTCTCGTCACAAAATACGTCGGATTAGCCTCTTACCAGCAGCACTGGAACAGTTTTTCCACTTTTGCATTTTTGCCTGGTCTTTTTGTTAATTGAAACCGGCTACACTGTACTCTGTACAATCGCGACTGGTCATTACTATATTCAACATTTGACTATAAGTTATGTGCCCTTCGGTAGCCCAGAAGACCTAAAATCTTTCGGCTAAGCCCATTTAACTCACCCAGCAATTGCCTTACTTCTAAGTGCAAGACAATCTCAATGTCTTTATCTACGTGTAGAAAAACCACACCATTTGTACGTGAAAAACACAAGGTACTTGATACAGTCTGCTGTAAAAAGTACAACTAAACACTGACCCACTTCAGTAAGGTGCCAAAAGATGCGGAATTGAGCCAGGCATCGGCAGCTGTTGAAAAATTGCAAATTTCCCTTGTTTCCATGGAGTAAGAGCCGTTGCTGGGCACGTGATTATGACATAAATGATCATTCAATTGTCACTACAGCCAAAAGTGTTAGTCGGAGAGCAACGCGGTTTGCACCATTTGTTTTCTCGTTATAAAATACGTCGTATTAGCCTCTTACCAGCAGCACTGGAACAGTTTTTCCACTTTTGCATTTTTGCCTGGTCTTTTTGTTAATTGAAATCGGCTACACTGTACTCTGTACAATCGCGACTGGTCATTACTATATTCAACTTTTGACTATAAGTTATGTGCCCTTCGGTAGCCCAGAAGACCTGAAATCTTTTATCTAAGCCCATTTAACTCACCCAGCAATTGCCTTACTTCTAAGTGCAAGAAAACCTCAATGTCTTTATCTACGTGTAGAAAAACCACACCATTTGTAAATAAAAAACACAAGGTACTTGATACAGTCTGCTGTAAAAAGTACAACTAAACACTGACCCACTTCAGTAAGGTGCCAAAAGATGCGGAATTGAGCCAGGCATAGGCAGCTGTTGAAAAATTGCAAATAAGGTGCCAAAAGATGCGGAATTGAGCCAGGCATAGGCAGCTGTTGAAAAATTGCAAATTTCCCTGGTTTCCATGGAGTAAGAGCCGTTGCTGGGCACGTGATTATGACATAAATGATCATTCAATTGTCACTACAGCCAAAAGTGTTAGTCGGAGAGCAACGCGGTTTGCACCATTTGTTTTCTCGTCAGAAAATACGTCGGATTAGCCTCTTACCAGCAGCACTGGAACAGTTTTTCCACTTTTGCATTTTTACCTGGTCTTTTTGTTAATTGAAATCGGCTACACTGTACTCTGTACAATCGCGACTGGTCATTACTATATTCAACTTTTGACTATAAGTTATGTGCCCTTCGGTAGCCCAGAAGACGTCAAATATTTCGGCTAAGCCCATTTAACTCACCCAGCAATTGTCTTACTTCTAAGTCCAAGACAATCTCAATGTCTTTATCTACGTGTAGAAAAACCCACACCATTTGTACATGAAAAACACAAGGTACTTGATACAGTCTGCTGTAAAAAAGTACAACTCGAACACAGACCCACTTGAATAAGGTGCCAAAAGATCCGGAATTGAGCCAGGTATCGGCAGCTGTTGAAAAATTGCAAATTTCCCTGGTTTCCATGGAGTAAGAGCCGTTGCTGTGCACGTGATTATGACATAAATGATCATTCAATTGTCACTACAGGCAAAAGTATTGGTCGGACAGCAACGCGGTTTGCACCATTCGATTTGTCGTCACAAAATACGTCGGATTAGCTTCTTACCAGCAGCACTGGAACAATTTCTCCAATTTTGCATTTTTACGTCTTTTTGTTAATTGAAATCGGCTACACTGTACTCTGTACAATCGCGACTGGTCATTACTATATTCAACTTTTGACTATAAGTTATGTGCCCTTCGGTAGCCCAGAAGACGTCAAATCTTTCGGCTAAGCCCATTTAACTCACCCAGCAATTGCCTTACTTCTAAGTCCAAGACAATCTCAATGTCTTTATCTACGTGTAGAAAAACCAGACCATTTGTACATGAAAAACACAAGGTACTTGATACAGTCTGCTGTAAAAAGTACAACTAAACACTGACCCACATTTATAAGGTGCCAAAAGATGCGGAATTGGGCCAGGCATCGGCAGCTGTTAAAAAATTGCAATTATCCCTGGTTTCCATGGAGTAAGAGCCGTTTGCTGGGCACGTGATTATGACATCAAGGATCATTGAATTGTCGCTACAGCCAAAAGTATTGGTCGGAGAGCAACGCGGTTTGCACCATTCGATTTCTCGTCACAAAATACGTCGGATTAGCCTCTCACCAGCAGCACTGGAACAGTTTTTTCCACTTTTGCATTTTTGCTGGTCTTTTTGTTAATTGAAATCGGCTACACTGTACTCTGTACAATCGCGACTGGTCATTACTATATTCAACTTTTGACTATAAGATATGTGCCCTTCGGTAGCCCGAGAAGACCTGAAATCTTTCGGCTAAGCCCATTTAACTCACCCCAGCAATTGCCTTACTTCAAAGTGCAAGACAATCTCAATGTCTTTATCTACGTGTAGAAAAACCACACCATTTGTACGTGAAAAACATAAGGTACTTGATACAGTCTGCTTTAAAAAGTACAACTGAACACTGACCCACTTCAGTAAGTTGCCAAAAGATGCGGATTGAGCCAGGCATCGGCAGCTGTTGAAAAATTGCAAATTTCCTTGCTTTCCATGGAGTAAGAGCCGTTGCTACGCACGTGATTATGACATAAATGATCATTCAATGTCGCTACAGCCAAAAAGTATAGGGTCGGAGAGCAACGCGGATTGCACCATTCGATTTCTCGTCACAAAAATACGTAGGGATTAGCCTCTTACTAGTAGCACTAGAACAGTTTTTCCACTTTTGCATTTTTACCTGGTCTTTTTCTTAATTGAAATCGGCTACACTGTACTCTGTACAATCGCGACTGGTCATTACTATATTCAACTTTTGACTATAAGTTATGTGCCCTTCGGTAGCCAGAAGACCTGAAATCTTTGGCCAAGCCCATTTAACTCACCCAGCAATTGTCATACTTCTAAGTCCAAGGACAATCTCAATGTCTTTATCTACGTGTAGAAAACCACACCATTTGGTACATGAAAAACACAAGGTACTTGATACAGTCTGTGTAAAAAGTACAACTGAACACTTGACCCACATTATAAGGTGCCAAAAGGTGCGGAATTGGGCCAGGCATCGGCAGCTGTTAAAAAATTGCAAATATCCCTGGTTTCCATGGAGTAAGAGCCGTTGATGGGCACGTGATTATGATATCAATGATCATTGAATTGGTCGCTAAAGCCAAAAGTATTGGTCGGAGAGCAACGCGGTTTGCCACCATTCGATTTGTCGTCACAAAAATACGTCGATTAGCCTACTTACCAGCAGCACTGGAACAGTTTTTTCCACTTTTGCATTTTTGCCTGGTCTTTTTGTTAATTGAAACCGGCTACACTATACTCTGTACAATCGCGACTGGTCATTACTATATTCAACTTTTGACTATAAGTTATGTGCCCTTCGGTAGCCCAGAAGACCTGAAATCTTTCGGCTAAGCCCATTTAACTCACCCAGCAATTGTCTTACTTCTAAGTCCAAGACAATCTCAATGTCTTTATCTACGTGTAGAAAAACCACACCATTTGTACGTGAGAAACATAAGGTACTTGATACAGTCTGCTGTAAAAAGTACAACTGAACACTGACCCACTTCAGTAAGGTGCCAAAAGATGCGGAATTGAGCCAGGCATCGGCAGCTGTTGAAAAATTGCAAATTTCCCTGGTTTCCATGGAGTAAGAGCCGTTGCTACGCACGTTATTATGACATAAATGATCATTCAATTGTCGCTACAGGCAAAAGTATTGGTCGGAGAGCAACGCGGTTTGCACCATTCGATTTCTCGTCACAAAATACGTCGGATTAGCCTCTTACCAGCAGCACTGGAACAGTTTTTCCACTTTTGCATTTTTGCCTGGTCTTTTTGTTAATTGAAATCGGATACACTGTACTCTGTACAATCGCGACTGGTCATTACTATATTCAACTTTTGACTATATGTTATGTGCCCTTCGGTAGCCAGAAGACCTGAAATGTTTGGGTTAAGCCCATTTAACTCACCCAGCAGTTGCCTTACTTCTAAGTGCAAGACAATCTCAATGTCTTTATCTACGTGTAGAAAAAACCACACCATTTGTACATGAAAAACACAAGGTACTTGATACAGTCTGCTGTAAAAAGTACAACTGAACACTGACCCACTTCAGTAAGGTGCCAAAGATGCGGAATTGAGCCAGGCATCGGCAGCTGTTGAAAAATTGCAAATTTCCCTGGTTTCCATGGAGTAAGAGCCGTTGCTGTGCACGTGATTATGACATAAATGATCATTCAATTGTCACTACAGCCAAAAGTATTAGTCGGAGAGCAACGCGGTTTGCACCATTCGATTTGTCGTCACAAAATACGTCGGATTAGCCCTCTTACCAGCAGCACTGGAACAATTCTTCCAATTTTGCATTTTTGCCTGGTCTTTTTGTTAGTTGAAACCGGCTACACTGTACTCTGTACAATCGCGACTGGTCATTACTATATTCAACTTTTGACTATAAGTTATGTGCCCTTCGGTAGCCCAGAAGACCTGAAATCCTTGGGCCAAGCCCATTTAACTCACCCAGCAATTGTCTTACTTCTAAGTCCAAGACAATCTCAATGTCTTTATCTACGTGTAGAAAAACCACACCATTTGTACGTGAGAAACATAAGGTACTTGATACAGTCTGCTGTAAAAAGTACAACTGAACACTGACCCACTTCAGTAAGGTGCCAAAAGATGCGGAATTGAGCCAGGCATCGGCAGCTGTTGAAAAAATTGCAAATTTCCCTGGTTTCCATGGAGTAAGAGCCGTTGCTGGGCACGTGATTATGACATCAATGATCATTCAATGTCGCTACAGCCAAAAGTATTGGTCGGAGAGCAACGCGGATTGCACCATTCGATTTCTCGTCACAAAAATACGTCGGATTAGCCTCTTACTAGTAGCACTGGAACAGTTTTTCCAATTTTGCATTCTTGCCTGGTCTTTTTGTTAATTGAAATCGGCTACACTGTACTATGTACCATCGCGACTGGTTATTACTATATTCAACTTTTGAATATATGTTATGTGCCCTTCGGTAGCCCAGAAGACGTCAAATCTTTGGGCCTAAGCCCATTTCACTCACCCAGCAATTGCCTTACTTCTAAGTCGAAGACAATCTCAATGTCTTTATCTACGTGTAGAAAAACCACACCATTTGTACATGAAAAACACAAGGTACTTGATACAGTCTGCTGTAAAAAGTACAACTGAACACTGACCCACTTCAGTAAGGTGCCAAAAGATGCGGAACTGAGCCAGGCATCGGCAGCTGTTGAAAAATTGCAAATTTCCCTGGTTTCCATGGAGTAAGAGCCGTTGCTGGGCACATGATTATGACATAAATGATCATTCAATTGTCGCTACAGCCAAAAGTATTGGTCGGAGAGCAACGCGGTTTGCACCATTCGATTTCTCGTCACAAAATACGTCGGATTAGCCTCTTACCAGCAGCACTGGAACAGTTTTTCCACTTTTGCATTTTTGCCTGGTCTTTTTGTTAATTGAAATCGGCTACACTGTACTCTGTACAATTGCGACTGGTCATTACTATATGAAGAGTTTGATTCCAAAACGCGATAAATCCATTTCCAATGTTTGGTTAAAAAGCACCTTTTTTACCTAGAGTGATTGATGACTGTAATTGATCAATTATATTGGCTGAACCTTTAGTGACAAACTACTCAAAGACAATCAGCACAAATAATTAAATCCAGAACTAATTACTACTTTCGTTTGATGAAATTAATTATTTTATTTGCAAAACGCGACATATCCAAGTTAAATCTTTTTTTCACAAAATGCTATATATCCTGATTTAATTTGTTTAACTGAAAAAACGTCACTAATCCAGTGGTGTAACTTCATGCATCTGGCAAAACAAAGTGATTTACTTGATGAAACATTAACTGACTAGTTTTGCAATAATTACAGGTGATCAAAAAGAAAACTGCTGCCAAATTCACAACTTCTGGCCGTAACACACAGGCAAGATCGCTAATAACAACAAAACACAATTCATACCGAAATGGAACACACAATTTCAACTTTAAGAAAGGTTAGGATCTAACCTAGAATATCGCAATGAAAAGAAAAAGAGTTTAATTAAACGTTTTAACCATCACACACAATTTCGGAAAACTAACTCTTCAATAATTACTGTTTCACTGAGCACAGCGCGGGATTTTAACAGTCTAGGTTAGGCCTACTCCTCAGCACTGCTATTTTCAGAGTGTTCGACACTACCGGTAACTCTGTTTGTTAGAGCACTGTTGTAGAAATCGAATACTTCTTCACTTGCTCCAATTTCAAGCAGTAAACTGTTCACGTCCCTAGCTTTTGCATCACTGACTGTGCTTTGGGTGTGCAACTGAGTGGGTTTAAAGTCTGCCCACCTTTTCCCCCGCTTAAGGATACTGTGATAACAGTATTCACCATTATAAACGGTTTTGAACCCAACTTTGTCATTCTCAATCTTTAACATGCGGGCCTCGCTAATTTTAAACGTTTCTGTGATTTTGTAAATGCCTGTGTGGCAGACTTGTAGTCAAATGCCTGCCAATCTTTACCATACACAAAGACATTTCCATAGTTTCTAAGGATCCCATAGTAGTCCTGAGGCATAAGGATTGTGTGGTGTTTCCGTATATTTTGTTCTATCCGACCAAACACGCGATCAGCTGGGAGGAAAGAATGACCTCTAATAGGAAAACTGTATTCAATGTTAACATTGGGAAAGGCATTCTTTCGCAGAGCAAATAGCATAGATAGAACGTTCATGTTTTTATTCTGTCCAAAAACAGGAATCACTGAATAAGCGCAGCTGATTAGCCTGTCGTAGACTACATTCAAGGCCCAACGAAACAGTGGTTCAAGGGGCGGATGAGATCATGTTACTGTCCTTTTTGTTTTCATGCTCCATCCAAGTATAGAGATAAACATCATCTTTGATCTGGCGGCTTTCCTTCCCATGGTGTACTACTATCATAAATAGATACATGTAAAGTTGACGTGAATAGTAAGCCTGACCGATAGGTGTTTTTGGTAGAACCAGGTTCTGCATCATATCAAAGCAAACTGTGACTGATGTATCTATAACCTGTCCCAGTAAGTCATAAAATACACGTGCACGTCGCCTATGCAGAATAAATGAGGGCAGTTTCAAACTGCTTTTCCTCATCAGTCATATTCGGGTCTTTCATTTTCAGGCGGTACTTAACACATGTGGCACATGCATCACTGACAGGGCTCCAAATCCAAGATTAAATTTGTAACGGAAAACGGAATAATATAAAGAATAGCTGACATCTGCATGGTTTTGTTGTTGGAATAAAGCATGCATTTTTTTCACACTCAAATCGCTTGGCAAGTATTTTCTGCCAGGTGCCCCTCTACGCCCATAATGACTTGCGCGACATGTAAAGGTTTTCACATGCTCCTCGATATCCTGTTTTTTCTGCTCATAATCAGCTACCCTGCGTCTACCGCCTCTGTTTTCCGGTCGACTTGTAGCGTGTTCGGCATAATACCGTGCAATTCTGGTTACACGATCTTTACTGACGCCTGAAAAAGGAAGAACATAATCGGTCTTATTACTGCCATGTACGCTTTTGACCCACAAAATTTGGAGTAAATTTCAGAAAGCACAAAATGGAGCAAATGAGCAACTTCTCTGTCTCTCACCCTCCCTTACTGAAGCTACAATGTAAGTCAACCGTATATTATGTAAATGTGTTGTAATAATGTAAACTCAGGAATTGACGGAATGATTTCTCATTAATGCAGTCCTGATTTGATCTGATTTGATTACACCTATGTTAATCAAACGCAAATTACTGAAATGCTTTCACACCACAGGTTTGACGTGAAGCCAAACTACTGGCTTTGATCTTTCAGCTGCAATGATAACTGACTGTTTGGGTTGATTGGTTGGATGGTGTTTATAACCGTACTTAAAAATCTATCACTGGCATAACAGCCTGCCAGACTTAAGGGTGAAGGAAGCCGGGGTACCGGAGAGAACCACTGACCTATGTCAAGTCCTATCAACTCTTCCACATGTGACACACGTCCAGTTCACGCAATGACTTACACCACAGCGGTGAAAGGCCAGTGATTTCCAGCGAAGGCATTACTGCGTTACAAAATCTAAAAGTGCCGTTACTCACTTGGCCACGAACAATTACAGCGAGAAAACCATGGAAATTCGCTGACCGAGTCAGATTTGACACCTGAGCCTCATGTATCAAACACAGCTGAAAAACCACACCCTTAACCTGACCGTAACAACCCACACTGTCAACCGTAAACCTATGAGCTTTAGTATGTTGTTGCTGTTCGACATTTTCACAAAAAACAAAGAAAAAATGAAAAAAACAGCAGCAACTGGAATTGAACTCTGCTTTTGAACGTTGAAAGCCATAAAAAATACAGAATTTGCGTTGTCATATCACTTACCTAAAACCTTCAAAAATGTGGCCTTGCATACGTGTAGCCTGTTCGGGTGATCTTTAGTCATCAGCCTGTACTGAACCGAGAGGCACCGGTCCTTCCTGGAATCTTCATTTTTCGACACGTAGGCGCCGTCGTTTAACCTTCTCAATGGTCATTAGTTGAAGCAGCATCTGGTCCTGTTCAACCTTGTTCTGTTTGCCATAAATTGTGTTAAAGTTGAAAGCGATGTCATCTGGTGTGAGCTTATCTGCATGGCAAAATGAACACGAACGAGCCTCATGCTGACAAGCAATTCCCGGTACTTTACCCATGCCGCTATGTCGAATTTTCTTAACTTTCTCTCGATCATGATGTTCCTTGGACGGTCTGCGTTTCTTCCCTACAGGCGATAATAGGACAGGCTCATCTGTTCCGTCAAAATTATTCATTATTCCCTCAAAACTGTCAAAATAGTGGAAGCTAAGACCTATCAGCTGCTGTCTGCATGGGCGCAGCCATGTTGGATTACCTTCGGACGAATGGAAGGATCTGATTGGCTGACTGGATATATCGCTATCTGGGTCAAATGTGTTGTGGCGCATATCGCATTTTGAAAACAAGCCAAACTTTTAGAAGCCTGAAGGATATGGATTTAGCGCATTTTGGTGAAAACTATATATGGTAGGCACAAGATTAAACTATTGCCGACATGTTAGTGGTGGCAGCGTGAATTTCTTGAAAATGGCGTTTATCGCGTTTTGGAACCAAACTCTTCATATTCAACTTTTGACTATAAGTTATGTGCCCTTCGGTAGCCCAGAAGACCTGAAATCTTTGGGCCAAGCCCATTTAACTCACCCAGCAATTGTCTTACTTCTAAGTCCAAGACAATCTCAATGTCTTTATCTACGTGTAGAAAAACCACACCATTTGTACATGAAAAACACAAGGTACTTGATACAGTCTGCTGTAAAAAGTACAACTAAACACTGACCCACATTTATAAGGTGCCAAAAGGTGCGGAATTGGGCCAGGCATCGGCAGCTGTTAAAAAATTGCAAATATCCCTGGTTTCCATGGAGTAAGAGCCGTTGCTGGGCACGTGATTATGACATCAATCATCATTGAATTGTCGCTAAAGCCAAAAGTATTGGTCGGAGAGCAACGCGGTTTGCACCATTCGATTTGTCGTCACAAAATACGTCGGATTAGCCTCTTACCAGCAGCACTGGAACAGTTTTTCCACTTTTGCATTTTTGCCTGGTCTTTTTGTTAATTGAAATTGGCTACACTATACTCTGTACAATCGCGACTGGTCATTACTATATTCAACTTTTGACTATAAGTTATGTGCCCTTCGGTAGCCCAGAAGACCTGAAATCTTTCGGCTAAGCCCATTTAACTCACCTAGCAATTGTCTTACTTCTAAGTCCAAGACAATCTCAAAGTCTTTATCTACGTGTAGAAAAACCACACCATTTGTACGTGAGAAACATAAGGTACTTGATACAGTCTGCTGTAAAAAGTACAACTGAACACTGACCCACTTCAGTAAGGTGCCAAAAGATGCGGAATTGAGCCAGGCATCGGCAGCTGTTGAAAAATTGCAAATTTCCCTGGTTTCCATGGAGTAAGAGCCGTTGCTACGCACGTGATTATGACATAAATGATCATTCAATGTCGCTACAGCCAAAAGTATTGGTCGGAGAGCAACGCGGATTGCACCATTCGATTTCTCGTCACAAAAATACGTCGGATTAGCCTCTTACTAGTAGCACTGGAACAGTTTTTCCAATTTTGAATTTTTG